>NC_080718.1:1272985-1300485 GCF_019097595.1 Hemibagrus wyckioides | reverse complement strand
GACTTACTAACAGGTACCACAGAGTATAGAAGTAAAGCATTAAGTCTCTTTATATACTTTCACAAGAAGACCAGCCTGTAACCACTTAATGAAATAAAATAATAAATGAATTAAATGACATGAATGAAATTTGTTTTTATACTTGTACTTCTTGTATATAATAAATAGTTTTTCTTTTCTTTTCTTTTTTAAACACTTTTCAGTTTCAAACATCTGAATCAGTGTTTATAAGGTCTGGTGAATTTCCTTCAGGATGAATGTAAAAGTTTACAGAATTGCCATATTTGGCTGAGGGTCTGTGTGCTCAGCTGTTTAAAGAGGCAGAAGGCCATCATACAGAGGTGGCAGCAGGAATAACACAGACTACTGACTTAACACCTTACTACACACTGTGTCACTTTAAATTTCATTCATCTCAGGTTACTTTTACAAGCATTACTGCACTTTAAAACTTTGAACCCATGTGTGTACTTACCCCCACTGTTACCCATAGCCCCTCCCTGCATGCTTCTTATTCCTGTTGCACTTTATATATGTCTCGTCAGCACTATGAAATGTCATACATGTGTCTTAGACCTTGAGTCCAAGAGAATTATTATTTCATCTCATCACACTGTATGTGGCTGTGATTATCTTGAAATACCGCATAGTTAAAGCTCTGTGAAGAGATTCTGGCACTTAGGTTTAAAACACTTAAATCCTCATTATTCCCATCCTACAGTTCTGTTATTTATTTTAAAGTAAATTGTTCTTCATAAGTATACCAGTAATTGTTAAGAAGTTTCTGTCAGTTCACATTTCACAATACAAATCAAATCCAGCTCCAAGAACAGATTCAGGGTCTAAGGTGATCTGTTATAAAGACGGTATAAGCTTTCATATAAGCATTTCTTTAATGTTAACTAATGCAGTAAATAAAGTAAGTTAACAGAGCCTTAATATAAAGTGTTATCACAGTATGTTTATATGGTTTATTACTCACATAAATAATTGTAATGTGATAAATGTATTGATTATGTCCACTGAAAAAAAATCAGCTGAATCAGAATAAACCTAAGCTTTTAAACTTTATTTGTAGAAAACATTGTTTTCCTTCTAGGATTAAGCTCTTATTAATCCTCAATATTCTTAAATGGAGGCTTGTGCTCTAGTCATCTCTTAATTTTGGACGAACAAAATTTGCATTAGTCCACCCTCACAGGTTTTTTTTCACAGGCTGAAAGGCTGAATTTGTCAAATGTCAGATTCATTCAATCACCAAAAAGACTTGAAGAAACCAACTCGGATAAAACACCAAATCTATGCATGGAGTCCAAAATTCTGTGACCACATTAATAATCTGGGATTTTTCTTCAACTGCATTTTTTCCTCTTTAAAATATAGAAAATAAACAATAGTTAATTTAAGATTCTGTACTCTTTCTAGGTGTCTATTTAAAGGTGAGATTTTCCTCATGTCTGATCTTTTTTACTGAAGCATGTGTTCAAGTGACACTGATGCATTTGATCTAAAATGGCTTGTAAGGTTTTGCATAAACTTGTGGTGTCCATGCAGCTCAAATGCACAAACTCATTTAAAGCAAAAACGGCAACTTGCTAAATGCTAGAAACTTGCATAACTTTCATAAACTTGGCATCTTGCATAAATTTCAAAGATTTTACTTCAGGTTGTCAAATAATATAATCTGTAAAACAAATGAATGTATTAAACTAGAAAAAAATGCAAAAAAGAAGCATTTTTCCTAGTGGTCTCAGACATTTGGACCCCAAAATATATTTTATTATGGCCTTAGCAAGGCTATAAAGTGTCCACCTTTTATATATTTCTTTTCTTTTTTGTATATTCCTTTTTTTGAGGGCTAGTGTATTAAGTGTGTTCATTTATGACAGAAATGGCCTCAATGTGTCTTAAAATGTCCTTGTTTTGTCTGTGCAGGCAACATTTATAACTGATTCCAGGTGTTTTGAGGAAATGCATCTCAAGCTCTGACATACTGCTGTGGCTGAAATTGATCTTTAAGACACTAATGTACATGGAAGTTGCTGGACAAAGCTCAGTCTGATGGTGTGATTTTAGATCATTTGTGGCATATCTTGCTTCTTGTCATAGATAAATGTGAACTGTCTGAAAATGGAAAAATCGTGTTGGCAGTAGGACTAAAAGGCAACTGTAAGCAAACATTTTGATCAGTGGAGTTGAAATAAAGCTTATCTAACAGTTAGAACAGCTGTCCTGTGTTGTAATTATTTTATTGTTCATATTCTTATTATTAACATGAGTTAATCATAATGGACTTCATACTGGACAATGGCAGCACACAGAGCGCTTACTCTAAATAAATTATGTTTATTATTATTTTTGTGTGATATGGTGATGGAGTTCTAACTGAAACACTACAAACTAAAATATTTCATCCTATCATCACATACTCTCCCATCCAGCATGTCTAGACAAACATGCGTACACATGCACACGTGCACACAATCTTGGTATTTCCAATGACCTTCGTATTGGTGTAGATATTTAATGGAACATGCCATTTCAGAGGCTTGTACCAATCACTGTAGTTACATAAAGCCCAGTATTTACAATATGAATAGGTAAAGATCATCTTCTGTTGTGACCTAAACCTTTATAAACTACTGTGTTGAGACAGTGGGTAGAATTCATGCACTTGTCAGCTGTAAGAGTGTTTTATATTCTGACTCACATGTCAACAGAAACAGAAGCTGAATAGATTCTGTATGAAGCCTTAAAAAATAATCAGACATGATCGTCCATGAGTGCATTCTCTGGACATCAAATAAACCCAGACACACCTCATATTTCTGCCCTTTAGATCTGGCAAAACGGTATAGAATAAGTTATTTATAGTTATAGTTAGTGCGGGTTTATACTGGTTTATACTGGTTAGTGCGGTTTTATACTGGTTTATACTGGTTAGTGCTGGTTTATACTAGTTAGTGCTGGTTCATACTGGTTTATACCAGTTAGTGCTGGTTTATACTGGCTTATACTGGTTTAGTGCTGGTTTATACTGGTTTATACCAGTTAGTACTAGTTTATACTGGCTTATACTGGTTTATACTGGTTAGTGCTGGTTTATACTGGTTTATACCAGTTAGTGCTGGTTTATACTGGTTTATACCAGTTAGTGCTGGTTTATACTCTCTTATACCGGTTTATACTGGTTAGTGCTTATTTATACCTGTTTATACCAGTTAGTGCTTTGTGGTTTAGGTATTAGAAAAAAATTATGGCTGCTTTCTAGACATCCTAAACAAGTGTGTAATTTTCTGCAAGCCTGTCCCTGGGTCAGAAGCCCAAGAAAAAAACATGATTTTGAACAGTGACCAAAATTAATGAGAGGCTAATCAACCCACTATAAAATAACTTGTACTGATAGGTGCTGTAAAATATACTCCACTTGTTTGCAGCTGGTGTTTTATTATGTAGTAATAGTTGCAGTGGTCTGGGAAAATACTGGACTAAAACAGATGGATTTCAAGAGGAAATAATTTATCTGGGTCTGGGATCTTCCAGTGCACAAGTACCTTTATTTGTCTTTATTTATCATATTTTTTATTCACTGCCCTTGAGCATGAAGTTATTTAATTTCTGACCTAAAATGTCAGCAAAATACAACAGGTTTAAGAAATGTATGCCAAATACAGATTTGAAGAATTCAGACTGAACAAAAGTGAAGCAAACAGATTTCTTCAGCAGGGGGTATCTGTCTCGTAAGCTGTTTAGTGAAGAGTAATTCTGCAGTATGATTAATGCTGTCACACCTGACTAATGGTGTCTGAACTCAAGCGACCCTACACTTGGAATAAATGAGGGACGCTGTGTCCACCTGTGTCCAGGGGGTGATGTTTCACACTGAGGGTCTGAATTCATCTATCTAATAATCCCACTCCTAATCAAACCCAGCCTTAGATATGATTTAAATTATGGTAGAATAACTATGTTACTCACATGGGAAATGTCTCAATCAATAATGCTTTACCTTATGGTCCCCTTAAATGATATTATTTAACATTAGTTTACATAAACAAACCATGTATGTCACTATTAATATACACCATAAGCAATGCTAACAAAGACTAGTATTAGTTTGTGTGTTTTCTTTTAATGCACATTGTTAGCAAAATTCAGAACTGAGGTGGAGACCAAAGTTCAGTCATTTATCAACATTAAGCAACATGCTGTATTTAATATACCCTAATTTATGAGGACTTGTTTTAGTCGTTGAATAAAACATTAGTCACTGAAGGTGTATTTCATTAACATTTCAATAAATGTCAGTTAAATCATGTGTTAATGTACTTTGTTAAAAAATCAAGTGCAGTTTAATTATGCTGAAGCTCATGCTTTATTAATGTTAACTAATATTAAAAATCTAACCAACCTTGATTTTTGTGAACAGGATTTTTATTTATTTATTTATTTAGGAAAACACCTTAAAGACTACTGATATTATAAACTATTTCTTCTTAAAGAGTAACCTTGAGAGTTCAGAGTAACTGCATTATAAATGATGTGCTACAGTGGTGTGATTTGGTGTAAACTGTAAATCCACATTTTTAGTCCTCTACAATTTAGATTTTCAGATTTTTATCTAAAGATTTCAGACTTTTTATACACAACTGTGCTCTGGATGCTTAAATGTAAATGTGCAATTCCCAAAATGTTTTGAAATCAAACTTTCCAAGACTATAAATATCTGAATTTTGTTTGATGTTATTTGTCATTTTTCACATTTTAGTAAACCTTAAAGTTTCTGAAGTTCTTTAAAAAAGATTTGTATATAAGTGAAAAGTTCATTTAGTGTTGTGTTGCTTTTTAAAGGAAAATTATACAGACATACTGATGACTAAAATAATCAGAATGAGACGGTAATAGGAGCAAATGAAAACATTTATTAAAGTAAACTATATAAACATTATACAACTATAAGTTTATTTACAACAATATTATTTGCAGCTACTATTTATACTAATTACTATTTGCTGTTATCTAAAAAGACAGGGATAGAGGGATAGATTGATAAGGGACACTCTATGAGGGATGAGGGATATTAAAACTACTCCTTGGGTGCTGGGTTTACTGTACAGACCTGTAGAGAAGAAAAGAAAATACTTTAATATTAAGTTAATCAAAAATAAGAATAAAATTAATTTCTACTTACGTGTGGGGAGCTTGAACAATGTATAGAAAAGAAGTGAGGGAAAAGAAATGGAACAGAGGAAGAAAAGAGGAATTGGGGAGAAGGAAGGACATTGCTCAGAGCTTCCACAAAATGTCCATCATCTTCTGGACACATTGTCTGAGGAAAGGTCTCAGTTTGCTGGATAAGGCTGCTGGGTCTTGGTAGAACTCCGGGGGCTGAGTAAACAGCATTTCAGCAAGATCTGTAAGCTGGTCCTATAGACAAATTACATCATCACTATCATAATCCAACACAGTGTCACTGAGTTTAGGATACAATACTGAGAATCACAGCATCAGAAGATATTAGACACTTACAATAAGCACTTTAAAGTAGGTCCTTGCTGCAGGCTTCCACATGTCTACCTCCCACATGCTGATGAGTGCAAACATGCGCTCCAAGAAAGCTTTAGGAAAGAAAGACAACAAGCTCCATTAATACCATGTCATATCAGGGTTAACAATATGGAAAAATAAAATGAGATGAAATAAACCAGGTTCTGAAACTACATTCAAGCATGGCTTTTAAATCTCCTGATAAGACTCTTACTGTCTCAGGTATTGAGCTGTTTGTGAAGTAGCCAAATAGAAGCAGCTCGAAAAAGATGTCCACGAAGTTGTAGTGGTGGACCTGCACAGAAAAGAAAAGTTCCAAAAAGAAATTAGCTTTACATAATGGAGTCCTGTTTTCAATCACATCAAAATCTTTTAGATTTAAACATTAGTCATGTTACGCAAGCATTTATAAGCTTACATAGGACCTGGAGAGCTCTGCTGCAATCGAGTCCTGATAAGAAGGAGTCTTCAGGAAATGAATCAGAGCCTCGTAGGCCAGCTGTACACGACCTGCATCCTGTTAAAACAAACAAACAAAATAATCACTTTGGCTATAGTTTTCAACGTGGAAACTCATTTTAAACCCTAAAATGAAGCAGTATGTAAGCCTCAGCATGTCCAGTACTTTACTAAAGATACACAGATGATGTATTACATGGATCAAATGTCCAACTACTTCATATCCCAGAGCCCTAGGGTTATCCTAAGGGTGTGATTGTTATAAAATTAGCTTTTGATACTTGTTATTTTAATTATTATTCCTTAATTACTCATTACCACATTTATTTAACAACTGCAACATTTTCAAGCCCAGTAACTGAAAGTATGTTGCACAAGGAAACAGTCTATCATCATTCTGAAGTCACCTGGTTGTTAACTGCTGACGGACGCATCACAATCTTCTTCCCCATAACGAACAAGAAGTTCTGATTGTCGATGCAGGTAAGATGAATCTGAATATAAGACAGCATACAATAGAAAATTAAAGCAGAGTGGACTTTACCTGAGTAAAAACAGCAGCTAAACAAAGGTTTTACTCACAGCAAACGCCTCATGGATCACATATCAGTTACCCCTCTCTCTGTAAGATGGTCCCTAAGAAACAAAAGATTTACATGCTTAGTGTATTAAACATACATTACACCTTCATACCATTAAACTGTGAAGATAATTGTACCAAGTAAAGAGCACCTCCATCTCCTCCTGGCTAAGGCTCTCCTCACTCTCCTGAAAGACACATTAGCAATAAATCATTAAAACTCACACAGTAAATGTTACAGCCTCTCATTCAGGGGAATAGCAGCATATGTAGATACACATCAGGTCTGAAACACAGAATTACCTCAGAGTCGTACTGTTCCTCTGAATCACTGTGGGGAGACTCAACCTGCTCCTGCTCCCAGGTGGAGATGTTCACCTGACCATCTTTAGCCACATGCAGGAACGTGCAGGACACCAAGGTTCGCTGTTAAATTTAAAAAAGAAAGAAAGAAAAATTAACACTCTAGACCCATATGTTTACAAAATTTCAAGAGTTACTATCTACAATACAGACTTCATGACATTGAAATGAGCTCTGTAACCTTCCCATATTCAGCCTTAAGAGAACAATTTGAAGTGAACACAATTAGTCACTGCAACTAACAAAAGTTTTGTGATGCCACAAAAGATAATCCCTCACCTGTATGGCAGTGAACTGGTCCTCGATGGTGGTTCAATAAGGGAATCCCTGCAAATGACAATTAGCTGAAACTCAAGATCTACTTCACAAAAGTGTTCATCTAATAATCATTAATATCAATTCTCTTCATCAGAGTAACAAAGATGGTGATTACCAGCTGGTCGAAGTAGCGCGTCTTGGTGGTTTTAAACCAGCAAAAACGACTCTCAGGACCCCTTATCATCCCGAGGAAGTATACCTTAACGTCCACTGCCTAGAAATAGAGAAACCAAACTAAACATTAGAACTTGTAAAGGATGTGTGTGCTTGTATCTCAGCTGTAGACAGGAAGGTAAAGGTGCGTGCAGAGAGGAACTGGATATTTTGCCAGGCGCTGATCAGCTCACCAGCATCGAGCCTCTGTGAAATGAAGAGCATGATGAACATAACTGCTTCCTATCACAGCGATTTTATAATAACACAAGTAACATTCTCTCGCTTTCTTTACAATCAAAACAACCCTGTGAAATCCAGTGATCAGCTTTAGTAAATAAATGAAAGGTTTGGTTACCAGAAGGATGGGTGAAGATTCCTGGTCATGTTCTTTTGGCAGCAGCTGAAGGTTTGGCTCAACGACCTTAAAACACACAAACACAATTAGTAACTGCCCCTTACCTGAACCCCTTACCTGAATGCCAGGGAAACCGTCCTCACAGTTGTTATGGTAAGGGAATCCCTGCAAACGACAATTAGATGAAACTCAAGATCTACAACCGCATTTCATTTAAGTTCTCTTTTAATAATCGTTAAAGTGGAACCTCTTCATGAGAGTAAGAAATACTGTGATTACCTCGAGCGTCCAGCAGTGTGCAGTTTCATGCCAGCAGAGACGACTCTCTGGACTCCTTATAAACCTGAGGATGTCTCTCCTAAGGTCCACTTGCTAGAAAAAAAGAAACAAAACTAAACATTAGAACTTGTAAAGAAGGATGTGTGTGTGTTTGTATCTCAGCTACAGCACTGTACAATACCCCAGACTGGGAGATGGAGGAGTCTGCAGTGTTGTAGTCAACATTACAGCAGGTGCTGTTCAGCTCACCAGCACTGAGGGGCTGTGAAAAGTAGAACATGAAGATCATTAGTGCTTTTTATCATAGCAGTTTCACACTAACACTTTCAAACATTCTGTCACTTGTAAAACCGAGCGATCAGATTTAGTAAATAAATGACAGGTTTGGTTACCAGAACAACAGCTGAAGATGTGGGGTGAGTTTCTGTGGGCAGCAGCGGCAGGATTGGCTCAACAACCTTAACGCGCACACACACACACACAAGAAAGAGGAAGAAAACAAAAGAGAGACAGAATGCCACGTGTGATTTATATACGCCTGTTTTGTACATTTTTATTTAAAAATGTGCTTTTTTACAAAAAAAATCAGTAAAAATTCAAGTCCCCCTCCCATCCACAGCGACCCGGCTCGAATCCCACCTCAGACAAGGATTAAATATTGCATTCTGTTTTGAAATGGCAACTGTTAGTCTACAGAAACAGTCCTGCTGTCAAAATGAGTCAAGTTCTAAGTCCTGTGTAATTAGTTGACTTCGATTATTTAATTATCTGCAAAATATGGCTTCTCAGTACGACCTACTGTTAGAAATATTGATAAGAATAATACAGCCCAAGACACACACCATAACAATATACATAAGTGATAAATTATTATAAAATACTAACAAAGTATAGAAATCTATAAACGAAAAACTATCAATATTTATATTATTAAATATAGATTTAATAATATAAATTTTAAAAAAAGTTAAGGATATTCGGCTTTCGGGTGAAATTTCAGGATGCACCTAAAATGCACTATAACCTTTACAGGTGAACTTAATTTGACCTTCTCTACACTTTTGAATGCACATGTCCAACTGTTCAGTGTTTCAGTACTTTTTGCATAACTTGCTGTTTTCTTAACGGCAAAATTCACAACTGGTGTTTGATCCATGAATTGACCAATAAATTTTCTGGTTCAATTAGAATTGGTATTTAAACAGTCCTCTTCATCATGCTGTTTACATTTTGACATCATGAGACCAAGACCACACCTAACAATTGACCAACAGTACCTCGCCATTGCGAGGCTTCAAACAGGATGTTCTCAGAGGGAAGTGGCCACTGAGCTTAGAGTGTCACAGAGTGTCATCAGCAGGTTGCAACAGAGATACAGAGAGACTGGAAGAATCACAGAAAGGCATAGAAGTGGACGTCCTTTGTCCACATCCCACGTTGATGACCACTTCATTGTGAACAGTGCCCTGCGGAACCGGATGATGAATGCCACTCAACTCCAGGCACATTTAAGGGAGGTAAGAGGCACCCAAGTGTCATGTCAGACCATTTGAAACCGTTTACATCAATGTGGTCTGCATGCTAGACGACCTGCAAGGGTACCTGACCACACCACCAGGCACAGGCGTCGGGCCAGGGAGCATTTACGCTGGACAAGGGACCAGTGGACCTCAGTGCTGTTCTCTGATGAAAGTCAATTCACGTTGAGCAGAAATGATGGAAGGAGAGCGCTATGCATCAGCCACTGCTGTGGTGGTGTTACAGTCTGGGCAGGTGTGTCTACTCAATACAGAACTGCCCTACATCTTGTGAATGGTACAGTGACAAGCCAGTACTACCTGAATAACATCATTAATCCAGTCATTGTGCCCCTGCATGAACAATACAGGCCTAATTTCTTCATCATGGACGACAATCCTACAGCTCATCGAGGTCGCATCATTAGGGAACAGCTGCTGGAGGCTGGGGTACCTCAAATGGAGTGGCCTGCACTTTCTCCAGACCTTCCGGATATCTAACAGCAGCAGACACTCCCCTATTTACATCAATGGGTCTGAAGTAGAGCGTGTCTCCAGCTTTAAGTTCCTGGGTGTCCACATCTCTGAGGATCTGTCCTGGCATCTGAACACCTCAACTCTGTTTCGGAAGGCACAATAGGGTCTTTACTTCCTAAGGAGACTGAAGAAAGTTCACCTATCCCCCAAGATCCTGACCAACTTTTACCCCTGCATCATTGAGAGCATCTTGACGAGCTGCATCACAGTGTGGCATGGCAGCGCCACGATGTGTGAAAAGAAATCTCTGCAAAGGGTTGTGAAAACCGCCCAACGCATCATCGGCACCCAACTACCTGCCATTGGGTCTCTTCACCACAGTAGATGTCTGCGCAGAACACACAAAATAATCAAAGACTCCTCCCACCCGAGTCACAAACTGTTCAACCTTCCATCCAGGAGGAGATACAGGTCCATCCTCACCAGAACCAGTAGGTTTAGGGCCAGTTTTTTTCCTTCAACCATAAATCTACTGAACTCTACACTACACCACTAGGACACTCATGTCTTTCTACACTTACCACTTTACAGTTCTGCTCCACTCTGTACATTCTGTTAATATAATATTTTTCACTGTTAAACATTCTGTTGTACATTCTGTTATAATATAATTTTTTCTCAGTGTGTAATATAATTATTGTACATATTGTCCATTTCATAGATTACACCTAGTATTATCTATTTGTCTATCTATTTATATACATTTACATATACTATATTTATACATACTATATAATATATGTATATTATCTGTTACTGTTGTACATACATCTATCTATCTATCTAATGCACAGGGTTTCACGCTGTCCACCAGGCGCCTCAAAAGCGATGGGCCAAAACCTTCAGATGTGAACGTTTGCGTGCTTCGCTGCATGTCAAAGCTTTTCCATAGGACAGAAATACCTGTTCTTGTCTAGACCTGATCGGTGAGCAGTACACCCCGTATGGCTCGCCAGCTCATCACTGTGCAAACACATTCACGCACTCGCTCATACCTAATAGCAATTTGTTTCAGCTGATCCACCTACTGGCGTGTCGTTTGGAGGTGAGACGAAACCGGAGAACACCGGGTGTACACACAGAGGGACTCCGGACAGACTGCAAACTTGTGACCCTGCAGCTGAGAGGTGGGACCTCTTTTAAGTCTTTTGAGACAGTCTGTGCAGACATTCTGTTGATCTTAAAGTGAATTTGTTTAAACTGCTGTTTCCTCAGGTGTAACTCATCTGGAATTGGCGTAAATCGGCACTAGAGGCCAATCCTGGGTGCTGCGCCCAGCCGCACGAGGCCCACAGGCCTGTCCGAGTCTCCCTGGTGGTCTAGTGGCTAGGATTCGGCGCTCTCACCGCCGCGGCCCGGGTTCGATTCCCGGTCAGGGAAACGAGCTCCTTTTCGCGCCCGGCCAGAGCTAGCGGCCGCAAGAAGCCGATGCACTGAAACGGCGCGTTTCCCAGAGGCTGGTAAAAGCCGTCCTTCGAGCCGGATTTGAACCAGCGACCTAAGGATGTCCATTTGTAAGCACCTACAGTCCTCCGCTCTACCAGCTGAGCTATCGAAGGGAGGGCTCAGAGCTACCTTTTGGGCAACAACCTGGCAAACGGGACCCCTGGCGATTTTGTCTGTTACGAGCCACGTAGCGCAGCGGTTTCAGGGGCGCTAGGCCAGATTTACTGGGGCCTATAAACATGCTTGTCGATGTTGGACCCTTCTTCACCGACAAACTTTACAATCCCGTTTGCAATCTCAGGTTTCTACGCGTGGCCGCCCTCGCCGGTGCGTTGACTTAAACTAAGTAAATACAGAGAGGACCTAATGCGCAGGGTTTCACTCTGTCCACCAGGCACCTCAAAAGCGATGGGCCAAAACGGTCAGATGTGAACATTTGTGTGCATCGCTGCACATCAAAGCTTTTCCATAGGACAGAGATACCTGTTCTTGTCTAGACCTGATCGGTGAGCAGTACACCCTGCATGGCTCGCCAGCTCATCACAGGGCACTGTGCAAACACATTCACGCACTCACTCATACCCAATAGCAATTTGTTTCAGCCGATCCACCTACTGGCGTGTCTTTTGGTGGTGAGAGGAAACCGGAGAACACCAGGTGTACACGCACGGGGACTCTGGACAGACTGCAAACTGGTGACCCTGCAGCTGAGACCTCTTTTAAGTCTTTTGAGACAGTCTGTTGATCTTAAAGCGAATTTGTTTAAACTGCTGTTTCCTCAGGTGTAACTCATCTGGAATTGCCGTAAATCGCCACTAGAGGCCAATCCTGGGTGCTGCACCCAGCCACACGAGGCCCACAAACCTGTCTGTGTCTCCCTGGTGGTCTAATGGCTAGGATTCGGCAAGCCAGGGTCGATTCCCGGCCAGAGCTAGTGGCAGCACACAAACGGCGTGCTTCCCGGAGGCTGGTAAACGCCATCCTTTGAGCCGGATTTGAAACGGCAACCTAAGGATGTTCATTTGTAAGCACCTACAGTCCACCGCTCTACTAGCTGCGCCAAAGTTCAATAGTCTGCTTCGGGTGGGGAAGAAAGGAAAAAAATGGGGAAGGAGGGGAAGGAAGAAAAGAGAGAAGAGAGAAGAAAAGAAAGAAAGCAAAGGAGAGACAGAGTGCCACGTGATTCATATGCACCTGTTTTGTAATTTTTTTAATTAAAACAAAAACCTACCAATATGTATATTATTAAATATATATGTTGAAGCACACACCTAAATAAACTTATAATGATAAAACAAAGAATACATTCAAGTCAGGTCAAGAATCTTTTATTGTCCTTTTGACCACATATAGCTGATGCAGTACACAGTGAAATGAGACCATGTTTCTCCAGGACCCTGGTGCTACATAAACAACATAACATAATTACAAAACACAGAGCTAAGGACGGAAAGTAAGCTGTCCTAGCTTCATAAAGGACATCGTGTGCAACTTGGTGCAAACAGTGCAAGACAAAACACAGTGCAAAGAGACAATACAGTACGTATAGCAGCAGTTGAATAATGTGCAAATACAATTTAAATAATACATTATTTAATACATGTACCCTAATAATAAATACAAGTGACAAATTATAAAATAGCAATATATTAAACTACAAACAAAACAGAAAAATACTATTTAAACATCAAATATTTAAATATAAAATACATGTAACTTTGTAAGAATACAAGTGCTATATGCAACATATCTATATTTTCTTTATTTTTTTGAGCAACTGTTGTTCTGTCATCATCTCTGTCACTGGACAATAAATTCTGGCCTTGTCTTGGCTATGTCCAGTTGCTGATGTCCTAGAACAACCACACTTTCTGCAAGTGTCGGCCTTCACCTAATGTATGCACGTGGTTGACGTGGCACAGGTGGTTGAAATGCTGTTGGAGGAACACGGCTTGGTTGATGGACCATCAAGTAGGGTGGAGCGCTGCTGGGCTGGGGAGTGCTGGTTGCTGAGGCTCCAGGGTCCATGTCCAGGGTCCGAATGTGGGTTCGGTGTGGGGACCATGCTTGATAAAAGTGCTGGGCTCGATGGAAACAGCACCAGTTTGCGCCAGTATGCGTAAAACATGATGAAAAAAATATACATTAACAGTCTACATATATGGCAGTAAAATTTAAGCAGTGGGTAAAGAGTTTAGGTGAGATATTTCAGATGTAATATACTGAGATATTTACATACCAAATTCTCCTCAATAACTTGAGCGGGAGAATCTGAAAAAAGTCATGTGTCCACAGGCCTGCACTGGACATTTACTTATCTGTAACATTAAAAAAAACCACTGTCAGTTGGCACAAAACCTAAAGATTACACGGTATGGCTTTGTCTTTTCTATACATACCCTCTGGTGAGGAGCAGGTCTGTCCCCAGCTGCAGAGGGACACACACCTGTGCTGGAAAACTGCCATGGCCTTTTGATTTTTGAGGCTTTAGTAGTTGAAAATCTGTGAAAGTTAAATTCAGCATGTTGAATTGAATAATATCATAATTAAATAAATAAAAACGAACAACATGCAATTCCGTACAATTTCCAGCCCTCTTATATTATAAATTGTACATAATAATGCACACTATAATAATAATAATACACTATGATGAATAATACCAGTACACTATGATGAATAATACCAGTACACTATGATGAATAATACCAGTACACTATGATGAATAATTTTTTTGTATACTTATAATGCATATCAATACATGATACACATCGAGGCATGGATTTAAACAAAAAACAGCTCTTACCTGGGGCGGTATAATGTTCCAAATCCTCCTAAAAATTAAGGTTAATCACAGCACATGATTATAATATTCCAAAAGTTATTAAAATAAACAGGTAAAAACGCGATATACGAAAACACACACTGCAGGTGAAAACACGTAACTTGAATGACACGTCACTGCGTGTGCACGATTTGATTGGCGGATTCATCCGTTTCCGTGGGCGGGCCCATCGGCGCGAACGAACGCGATTAGCGGAGAATGATCAAATTGCGAGAGATTCGATTGGCTCGGACGGGCGTGGCCATCATTGTCTGTCCATCTTTTCAGCGCAGGGATTGGGGAAGAAACATGTAACGGATGTAACGGGCCGATGTGATTGGCCGAGAAAGATTTCCCCGATTTCCCGGGGGAGCTTTGATTGGCTGGCTGACCATGCTTACATGTCTGTACGAAGCCCGAAACCTCTTCACTCACTCTAGCTGACGACACACACACACACAGTAGCGGTCTGAAGTCCGTGAAAAATACATTGTTGCTATTACCGTTTAAGCGATATGTTGCTTAAACTATTGCAAGAAATTCTGAAATAATATATATATACAACTCTGAGCGAGTCTCGAACCCGGGTCTCCAGCATGGGAAGTGGGTGCTCTACCACATAATTACCAAATAATAGCACACTTAAGCACAACATGAGCAACATTTTAGCGTTGGAACTAATATATATATATATATATATATGAGATATGTTGCTTAAACTATTGCGACAACTCTGAGCGGGTCTCGCGCATGGGAGGCGGGTGCACTAACAATGTAACACAAGCGATGAAAGCTTTCACTGGCAAGTAAACTTATTAAGATGAGGTTTACATCACAGCACGTAGCACTACACTCCGTTACAAATATAAAAGCTATACATGCTTAAACTATTGCAATACATTCTCAAATAATATATACAAACTAAAGTCACAGTTAAAATATGAAATCTAAACTAGTGTGTGCGCTGGGAACAGTTTAAAGACGATGCGTCCAACCTCTTCCTCACTCTAGCTGACGTCACACACACACACACACACACACACACACACCCACACACAGTAGCGGTCTGAAGTACGTATTGCATTTAATAATTCATATAAAATAAACTATAATACTTATCAGCATGAAACGTAATAGCACACCTAAGCAGCATTTCAGCGTTGGAACCATGTTTCTAGCTATTACCGTTTAAGCGATATGTTACTTTATGTTACTTGCAAATACATGCAAATCCTCAAATAATATATAAATACAACTCAGAGCGGGTCTCGAACCCGGATCTCCAGCGGGCACTCTACCAAATAAGCTAAACTGCAGATTGAATCATTATTGAGATCAATGGTACTAATAGTTTACATGCACAACATGTAACCCTACCGATAGCCTACGTTAAATATATACATGCTAAATATGCTTAAACTATTGTAAGACATTCTCAAATAATGAATATAAACTAAAGTCACAGTTAGTGTGTGCGCTAGAAACAGTTTAAAGACGATGCGTCCTTTAAAAAAAAAAAAAAAAAATCTTCCCTCACTCTGGCAGATGTCTCTCTCTCACACACACACACACACACACACACACACACACACACACACACACACACACACACACACAGTAGCGGTCTGAAGTACGTATTGCATTTAAAAATTAATATAAAATAAACTATAATACTTATCAGCATGAAACGTAATAGCACACTTAAGCACAAAATGAGCAACATTTTAGCGTTGGATACGACTTAAAAAAACAAACCTCTTCACTCACGCTAGCTGACGTCACACACACACACACACACAAACACACACACACACACAGCAGCGGTCTGAAGTCCGGGAATAATACATTTACAAATCCATATAAAAAACTATAATACTTATCAGCATGCAAAGTAATAGCACACATAAGCAGCACTGTAGCGTTGGAACCATGTTTCTAGCCATTACCGTTTAGGACTAGTAACCTTTTACATGCTTGTTTACGACATCTTCAGATGCTCGTTTACGGCACCTACTGAAAATCTCAGAGAAAGACCGAACTGTACAGAAACCAGGAAGTGAAGTCCGTGAAAAATGCATGTACAAATTAATATAAAATAAACTACAATACTTATCAGCATGAAAAGTAATAGCACACATAAGCATAACATGGGCAACATTTTAGCGTTGGAACCATGTTTCTAGCTATTACCGTTTAGGACTAGTAGAGAGTCCAGGAACCGTAATAATAATAATAATAATAAAAAATAGTGACGATAACAAGAGTGTGATTGCGTAAGCAATGTTGCATTTCCAGGAGAAAATGCGAGTGTGATTGCGAATATGTTGCTTAAACTATTGCAAGACATGCTCAAATAATATTTAAAAGCTAAAGTCACAGTTTAAAAAGTTTAAGGTAGTTTATGTGGCTGTAGAGTAAGAATTCAAGCTGTAGGAACAGTTTAAAGATGATGTGTCCTTAAAAAACACCTCTTCCCTCAATCTAGCTGATGTCACACACACACAAACACACACACACACGGTAGCGGTCTGAAGTCCTTGAAAAATACATTTAAAATCCATATAAAATAAACCAATTTTTTTTTTTTCACACCAATTTTTTTTGTTACGTGTTTTTTCAATAAGAAAAATGTACTTTATAAATAACAAATAATGTATAAAACAATAATAATACATAATAAAAGAGAATGTAAAGAAATAAACTGGTTTTACGTTGAATTTACGTTGATCAGACGAAGATGATGGCGGAGGTGGAGGAGATTGGAGGAGGAGGGTGGCGTTTTTCATTTCGTGCTCTATCGCTTAATTTAACTTACTCGCTACACACTTAATGCTACAATTAATTGCTAAATTTAACTTACACACTATGCTACACTTTATTGCTACTTTTTTTTTTTTTTTTCACTTCACCTAATCATCTTCATCTCTGACTTTTGCCTTTTTCGCCACGCCCTTTCACTTGCAGGGCGTTTCAATAAAAACCTGTCCAAGGAGGTTTGTTTCTTCCTCCCTTTCAAAATGTTTGGAAAATGAGTGAGGAAGTGTCGTTACACAGCGCCAACGCACGACCTGGAGTGATAACCACGTGAACTGACCGCTCGCTGGGCTACCAAGTGGCGGGTGGCGTAAGCTCGCTCGCTCGTAACTCAGATCTCGGCTCATATCTTAAAGCAAAAAATTGAGCGAGTGACGGCTCGCATCTCGGAAAACTCGTAAGTTGAGTCACTCGTAAGTCAAGGTTTCACTGTATATATATATATAAATATATAAACTGTTCTGAGAACTTCTGAAATAATATATAAATACAACTCCGAGCAGGTCTCGAACCCAGGTCTCCAGCATGTGAGGCGGAAGCATTCATGTTTTTCTGAATGAAACCAATAGCATTTTGCATTAGCTATTTCGCTAGCTAGTGCTAGATATAGCTCGGCATTCGTGTTTTTCTGAATGAAACCGATAGCATTTTGCAGTAGCTATTTGGCTAGCTAGTGCTAGATATAGCTCGGCATTCGTGTTTTTCTGAATGAAACCGATAGCATTTTGCAGTAGCTATTTGGCTAGCTAGTGCTAGCTGTAGCTCTTCATTCGCGTTTTTCTGAATGAAACCGATAGCATTTTGCAGTAGCTATTTGGCAAGCTAGTGCTAGCTGCAGCTCGGCATTCGCGTTTGTCTGAATGAAACCAATAGCATGTTGCATGAGCTATTGTGCTAGCTAGTGCTAGCTATAGCTCGGCATTCTTTTTTTTCTGAATGAAACCGGTAGCATTTTGCATTACCTATTGCGCTAGCTAGCTATTGTGCTAGCTATAGCTCGGCATTTGTGTTTTTCTGAATGAAACCGGTAGCATTTTGCATTAGCTATTTCGCTAGCTAGTGCTAGCTATAGCTCGACATGTGTTTTTCCGAATGAAACAAATAGCATTTTGCATTAGCAATTTGGCTAGCTAGTGCTAGCTATAGCTCGACATTTGTGTTTTTCTGAATGAAACCAATAGCATTTTGCATTAGCAATTTGGCTAGCTAGTGCTAGCTATAGCTTGACATTTGTGTTTTTCTGAATGAAACCGGTAGCATTTTGCATTAGCAATTTGGCTAGCTAGTGCTAGCTATAGCTCGACATTTGTGTTTTTCCGAATGAAACCAATAGCATTTTGCATTAGCAATTTGGCTAGCTAGTGCTAGCTATAGCTCGACATTTGTGTGTTTCCGAATGAAACCAATAGCATTTTGCATTAGCGAGATTGTGTACATACTTCACATCTGTAATGTTTGGACAGTCACTTTCACTTTTTACATTCTAAATTGCACTACTTCTCCTGCATGTCACTTTATACAGTATTTATTTAACTTATTCTAGCTCTATTCTAAAATTGTGTACATTTGTACAGACATCTCATACCTGTGTAAATGTTCGCACCTGACACCAAGACAAATTCCTAGTACTGTAAAGTGCTCTTTGCTAACCCTTTGCTGTACCCGGCAATAAAACCTTTTCTGATTCTGATTTCTGATTCCATTTGGCTAGTCTGTCAGTCTGACAAAAAAAAAAGCAGCATGAGGAGAAAAAACACCTAATAACTTCACTTCATGTGATAACTGTTCATAGAAATCAGCTAATCGTGACATTCACTCAGATGTGTAGGCTGGGATTAAACCATTAAGACCAGTGTGAACATGTTTTAGCACAAAAACTGAGTGAGGCCTCATGGGGCTGAGTCGCTCATATCTTAAAATCCTAGTCAGGATGCTTACTCTTTGTACATGGGAGTTCCTACATGCCAAAATACATGGCAGACGCAGACTGGCTACACAAAAAAGTGCACCTGTCTGTGTACGTGCATACACACACACACATGCACACACACACACCTGTACACACACACACACCTGTACACACACACACACATCTGTACACACACACACACATCTGTACACACACACATACATCTGTACACACACACACACACCTGTACACACACACACACATCTGTACACACACACACACATACATCTGTACACACACACACACACACACACACACACACTAGTGATGGGAAGTTCGGATCATTTTACTGATTCGGTTCTTTGAATCTCGTTCAGCAAAATGAACGAATCTTTTTCCGAGTCATTTCGTTCACTTCAGCAGAATGTAATTAAAATGTTCCATGTTAATTCCCTAACACATCTACTTACGCACATATTGATCACATTTCGGATAAGAAAGAACTGTCATATTATAAGTAATAGCATACCTGTGTCTTGAGGCTATGCAGTCTGTTACTTCATCACCTCACCTCCGGATTTTTTGGGTCGAATTCGTTCGTTCTCTTGTCACGTAACATCCTAAACTAAGCTATGCCGTGCCGTCTCCTGTATACCCAACAGAATGATTCATCTCCCGCGCCTTCGGTTCGAATCAGTTTGTTCATCACGTGACAGCCCCGTATGGCAACGCAGTCTGAGCCGGAAACAGAAAAGATTAGTTTATATAACAAGTCTTTGGATTCACGTTGTTCGTTCTTGTAATGTGACTGCTTCCTGTCTCAGTATTTTATGACAAATACAATATTACATTAGTATTATTGACTTCATAAGGTATTAAATTATAAAACTATAAGATGATATAAAATTATCAAAATATTTATGCAATAAACATTTTCTGAAAAATAATTCTGTCAGTCTCCTTTTTTATTGTTTAATATTTCTTGAGTATATGTGTGGTGTGTGAGGGATTTTTGAAAATAAATAAATAAATAAATAAATCCACATTTTACTTGGAAATGCTAATTTGCCTGTTCAAAGTCATGTCTGTATTTTAACTTAAGTTCTGCATTAGTTGAATAATAGAAAGTCATGATGTTCAGACTGTAATGTCTTAGTGTCTTAACAGATTATATTTTATTTAGATCTATCTTTAGGCTTATTTAATTGAAGGATTTTGTACGTCTTGGGTAGGGAATAATATTCAAAAGGGTCCTTATGTCAGGGGTTTTCAGAATCAAAGACAGTGGGCCTCCTTTTTGACACAACATACATTTGTTAGCCGACTTTTATCAACTGTGTTAACAATAAAAATTAAAATGATCTGAATAATAAGATTGTTGTGTTTTCTGAACATTTTTTTTTTTATTACTGTCCCGCTCAAGGGCTGTAAGGTATTTTAGTCACGTGGTGTGAAAGCGGCGCTGCGCAGACCGATAGGTGTATGACATTAAAGTATTGCGAGAGCGGTTCTAGAGCATATTCGAGTGCACACTCTCGTGGTATTTGTGTGTGTGTGTGTGTGTGCGCGTCCACAGAGAGATGTCAGACAAAAGTCATGTCTTTTCGGTTCTAATTCTTGATTCTTCTCATCAACACTTTGCAAACTAGTTGATGTTTTTTTATCAGTGCACATATTACACAAAAATGCTCTTCTAAAAATCATGTCAATTCAAATATACATGAATATGATTCCACATCATCGAGGTGAGCAGCACAATTCGGGACCTCCCCAATACACAATTCATGAGTCTTTGAAATGTGGAGGGGGCATTCCGGAGACCAAAAGCCATGACTGTATACTGGAGGAAGTTGCCCGGGGTAGCAAAGGCAGAAATCTTAGATGCCCATGAAGTGAGGGGTACCTGCCGATAACCTTTTAACAGGTCCAGCTTGCTAGTAAACCTGGCTGTGCCAACACAATCTACACAATCCTCCGTTCTAGGAAGGGGAAAGAGTCGATAATCGGTACAAAAACGATGTGAGGCATCAGCCTTGGACACTAAAATACAAGGTGAACACCAAGGGCTCACACTATGGACAGCTAACCCACATTTAAGTAAGTACTCTGTTTCTTCCTTCATAATTGTTCACTTAGCTGGGGTTGTTCTACATGGGTGCTGCCCGATCACCTCACCTAACTTTGTATGAGATGGGATATCAGCAAACAGACCAGGGAATCTTGTAATCAGGGCTTTGATAACCTCCTGGAAAAATGTAGGCAACCCTGCCAATTTCTTAACAGAAAGGTTACACAGATTTGGCTGTCTGCTCTAAAGGAGTTTCTAAAACTTTGTAAGCGTCAGGCACGCGCTCATACACATGAAGAACAGTAGCCTTAACAACTTCATATTCTAGACTCTGTTCAAGAGTGAGAGCGGAGCAGGCTTCCTCAGCTTTTCCTGACAGTTTACACTGCAACAACAGCGTCCACAAACTTTTAGGCCAGTTTAACGTTGTGGCTATTCGCTCGAACACAGAAAAATAAGTATCAGCTTCATCTTCTCTAAATACAGGCACTAAACCAACATGTCGGCTAACATCGAAAGCAGGCTGGTGTTACCCGTCTCAGACCAAAGACACCCGACTGAGTAAGTAGAATACACAGTGGTGTCAATACTGCAGAAAAATCAGAGACACATTAATATGCTGCGAGCTCTGGAGATGTTTAATGAACTCTGCATTCTTTCCCTTTTCTTTTATAATGTTATCATGAATTGAAGGTATTCAGTTTCAAGAAAACAAACAGTTTGTAAAATACCAAAAATTAAAACAATAAAACTCAAACTCCATGTAAACTCGATGTGAATGCCATGTATTCTAATAAAGTCCATGTATTCAAATAGTCCATGACTGTCTGTGATTCAATATGGCACATGTAAATGAACAATACATTACATTATACATTCATATCATTAATAGTAATTCACATCACAAACGTTTTTCCCTTTTTTAATCCACTTATTCACTGTCCACATAATCATAAACAAAACATAAAAACTATTTTTGCCTTTTCATTAAACAGGTCTGCCATTTCGTTTCACCCTGTGTTTCACATGGACGTAGCCATTTTGTCTCAACTACAATAAACTCGCCGCCATTTTGTCTCAACTACAATAAACTCGCCGCCATTTTGGCTCAACTCCAATACACTCGCCGCCATTTTGTCTCAACTACAATAAACTCGCCGCCATCTTGGCTCAACTCAAACTGGTTTCAACTCTGATGCAAAACAGACATTTAACTCACATCCACGTCCACGTGTACTTATAATCCATATATAAAATTCTTCAAACACACCTATGAACTCATTTTGTGTACCTGCTTGCTTATCTGTCACTGTTTCTTGACACATTTGTTCACGGATCACACAAATTAATCAACCACTTTACAAAATCTAACAACCGTTTCATCAAAACAAATTTATCTGCACTCAAATGTATAACAAAACATCATGACTTATTTAATGTTGTTTCAAGCGATTAACAAACCATATTTTCCTCACCTGCGAGCTCTAGAGATGTTTAATGAACTCTGACCTGAGCTCCGCAGTTCAGTGTCTCAAAAGCGCTAAGCGCCCTCTAGAGGAGACACAAAATAAAACACTTTCAGAGTTAGGGCAAAATACAGAAAACATTACTAAATTAAACTGAACATCATGTGACCTTGTTTCACTGTTTTGTGGGATGTCTACTTTTCTTGTAGACGTACACTCTCTTTACACCTTTGTTTTCGACCCACTACACTGGTTTACTGGCAAGGTCAGGAGCGGAGCTAGCGGTGATGCTGGCGCGATGGAGACATCAGTCCCAGTGGGGGCAGAGGATGCTGCTGCTGATGGGCAGAATTTCCGTGGAAGAGGCACTGGCTTTCGACGTGGAGCAGCCAGGTCGAGGTTCTTCCAATCCGCATCCAACTCCTTCTCCCGATCGCGCAGCAACTGCATCTTACACTCTTGCCGCTTTATTGGCAACCCCAAACTGCATCCTGGGATCTACTGAGCCGGCCTAAAGCAGCTCAAAATAGGCTTCATCACCCAACCAACTTCCAGGCTCCGTATCGGCACCCGCAGCGCTGGGAGCCTGAGGTGGCTGAGTAGCGACGCCCGGAAGCACCTCCCGCTCAGGTAAGATCTGCTGCTCCACTAGTACCTCATACAACGCGGCTTTAACCACATTCTTGCTAGTGGGTCATGGAACCAAAATATTAAAGAAGTCGGCTATCAATAGCAGATGGTCTTTCCGACATTTCTCAAAAACTTCTAAAGTAAGACACAACGTAAAAAAGTAACCAAATCAAATAATTTCTCATTTTCTCCTCATCTCAGGAGATGAAAAATGTAAAATTCTTAAAGATAGAAAGATAGAAATTTGGATGATTTGATGGGTTTTAAGGCACAGGGTTCACGCTTTCAGAGTGTAACACATGGATGGCCTGAATAAGTATTTTTTTGGATTTGAAAAGAAGAATGGTGAAAGAAGAATTATACATATAGACCAGATATACTGCAGAACCAATAGATCTATTTGTGATGATATTTAACTGATTAGAGTTATTCTGGACATCTCTAGATAAACTCTAGATTAACTTTAAACTTTTTTCATTTCAACATTATTTCTGTTTCTATACTTCTGTAAAGCTGCTTTGAGAGAATTGTTAAAAGCGCTATACAAATAAATTGAACTGAATTGAATTTGCTTGATCTTGTTTTCATTTCTGTGATTTTTGTGAATCACAAAATCCTGGAGGAACTGATTAGATACTGAAAGTAGAATCACATTGTTTTCTGTTTCCAAAACTGCAGTGTGGCAAAAATTGAATTCTGTAACTTTTTCTGTACATTTAAATATGTTGATGCTTTTGATGCATAAGGAGTCAAAAATCAAATGGTGTGTATGCCTTTGTAACATATGCAGGCAATTTAACAAAGGTTTTACTGAATGATCTGTACCCCTGTAGACTATTTAAAAACAGCTGGAGTTTAAAACACAGAGACTTACAATTGTTTATTAAAATAAAAGAAATAAAGAAGAAATAAGAAATAAAGAAGTGAAAGTCTAACCAGTGAAACTGTGTGATAAATTATAACACAATTAATGTGACATCACATTAGGCATCACATGCCATGTAAATGTAAGTAAAAGGGGGCGTGGTCAACAGCAGGAGAAGTAAAGGCAAGAAACAACCTTCTATACTTTTTACTAATAAAGAACTTCATACTAATTCATTACATTTTTACCCCCCAACACACACACACAAGGATATAAAATTGCCAACACTAATGCAGTTGACATCATAAGTTTAGATACTAGCAGAATATGGAAAATGTAAACAAACAAACAAACAAACAAGAGGGATCATAAAAATTGCATTTTATTTTTTTTATTTAGCTCTGCTTTTACATAAAGTTTACATATAGTGCACAAGATACAATAAAACACTGAATTAACACAAATGAACCAGTTCATAAGTTTCTATAAGCCTTACTAATAATGTTTTCATTTATTTCATACCTAGTAGCATAACACAAAAAAGAAGGAAATAATTCTGGTACAGATAAAGGTACATCTCATCTTATCGTCTAATCTAAGTGTTTTTACATAAAGCATTGTTTAAGGAAAATACCTTAAAAAATTGCTGATTTAAAAATATTTCTTCTTTATTAATAATAAAGTTACGGCTTCATTTAAGGATGTTCAACTATAATGAAGTAACTTGTGCATTTGTCAATACTATTCCATGTAAACAAATCCACTAAAATGTGTAAGATGGTGTCATCTCAGATTTTTGATCCTTTACAATTAGAATTTCAGACTTTAATCCTGACAGGTTGGGTCTTGAAGGATTTTTGAAGGCTATCTGTATTTTATTGTCATTTTCATTTCACATTGTAGTGAATGATTAAAAGTTTCTGACACTCTTTAAAAAGGATTTGTATTTTAGTGAGAAATGAATTTCATGTGTTTGTGCTGAAAAGATGCATAGAAATGATTTTGATGCATAGAAATGATCGGAAGGAGGCTGTAATAGATGAAATTCAAATATTTTATTAAAGATTACTAAATAAACACTATAATAAAAGATGCAACTATTTACAGATTTTGAACTATTTACAGATTTTGAACTATTTACAGATGAAGATCTACATAGAGGGATGAGGGAGGAGGGGGTGATGGGGGGTTAATAGGAGGATGAAAATAGGAGGGTTAATAATGTTAGTAACGATATTAAATATTTGAAAATGTGAGAATTTAATTACAAAATTAATTTATACTTACCTGTGGAGAGCTTGAGCAATGTAGGGACAAAATATGAAATGTAAAAAAGTATTAAAAGGGAATTAACTAGTGAAAAAAATTGTTTGTGTGTGTTTATGGTGGGAAATGGGGAGGTGTGGGGGTAAGGGAAGGACATTGCTCAGAGTCTCTCCAAAGTCTTCATCATCTTCTTTACGTGCTGCTGGAGGAGATCCCTAACCGTGGCTGCGAGTAGAATACATCAATAAGGCCTGTAAGCTGACCCTATCAACAAATTACACACACACACACACACACACAAATCCAGTATTATGTCACTGTCTTACAGATACAATGGTGAGAATTTGTGTATCGTGGCATCAGAAGATATTCAACACTTACAATAAGCTCTGTGAAGTAGTTCTCTGCTTCAGGCTCCTCCTCATCTGCATCCCACATGTTGATGAACTCCAGCAGGTGGTCCAAGTATCCTCCCATTAACTTTAGGAAAGAAAGAAGACAAGCTCTGTTAATGCCAGGGTTAAAATATGAGAAAAGAAAATGCAATAAAATAGATTGTGTTGTCAAACTACAAATCTAGCATTCTTTTTAATGCACTGATAAGACTCTTACCGACTCAGGTGTTAAGTCGTTGGTTAAAAATCTGTATAAAACCCAGCAGAGCTGAGTTTCAGGGCCCCTTATCCTCCTGATGAAGGATAGAATAGTGTTCACTGACTAGAAATACAAAAAAATAAAAGAGAACTTGTAAAGAAGGAGATGTGTATGTTTGTGTGTGGTGTGTGATGTGTGTGTGTTTGTGTGTGATGTGTGTGTGTGTGTGTGTGAGATGTGTGTATGTTTGTGTGATGTGTGTGTGTGTGAGATGTGTGTATGTTTGTGTGATGTGTGTGTTTGTGTGTGATGTGTGTGTTTGTGTTTCATAATAACACATCAAACATTCTGTCACTTTCCTTACAGTAAAAACAGCTTGAGTAAAGGTTTGTTTACCAGAAAGGTATTGGATGGATCATGTGCATAAGGCAGCAGATGAAGATTTCTCTCAACATCCTTAACACACAAACACAATTAGTCACTGCAATTAACACAATTTTGCAATGCCACAATAAATAATCCCTTACCTGAATGCCAGTGAAACCATCCTCAGTGTGGGCAAAATAAGAGAATTCCTGCAAATAACGGGAAGATGAAACTCAAGATATATTTTATTAAAATGCTCTTCTAAAAATCATTAATATCAAATCTCTTCATCAGAGTAATGAATACTGTGATTACATGTGAGAGGGAGGAGTCTGCAATGTGGGAGGGAACACTTCGGCAGACGCTGTACAGCTCACCAGTCCTGAGAAACTGTGAAAAATAAAGCATGAAGATCATAAGGGCTTTTTATCATAGCAGTTTCATACTAACACACTGAACATTCTGCTGCTTGGAAAATTCAGAGATTGCTTTTAGTAAGTAAATGAAAGGTTTGGTTACCAGAACAGCAGCTGTAGGTACATGGCGGCGTATGGTGGGATGCAGCAGAGAGATCGGCTCAACAACCATGACAGAAGGAGCCCTTGGTGTTTCTCTCGGGGTTTTCACAGGAGCTGTAATAAATTAGTTTTATATGTATGTGATTCATAATTATAACTTCAATTACAACTAATATTTTCTATCGTACATATAAACCAATAGTCAAGTTTATGAGTTGTATTGTGATGAGATTTCAAAATGGGTAGACATGTTTTCAAGTGCACTAGCTAACCATTAAATATATGCTATAATTTATAGCCAAGCATTAATTTAAAATACTTTTTTAACCATCCACTCATTTTTATTTTTGCTCTAATGAATAAATTATTTATCTTAATGATGCTACCAAGTTAATTATCCAGGCTTACTAACAGTGTAGTTAAACCTGTGTTTTCCACACCCGGAAATGAGGATTTTTCTATTTAAAAACACATTTTATGTACTAATCTTAAATGAACACATGTCTGAACAACAGAGAGAAAGGGAGAAGTAAAAAACTTTCCTTTTAATGCAGAAAAGTTAATAATATTGTGAGTTTGTTAGCTAGTTCACTCGTGAATAAACAGACAAATATCAGCATTAG
>NC_080718.1:1222985-1270485 GCF_019097595.1 Hemibagrus wyckioides | reverse complement strand
AGATGGGTTCTGTGTCCCAGAGATGAACCTGCTTTGGTGCGAAATGTGTGCATCAACCACAGAACAAAAACAAAACACCTTGTGAAGATACTGGCTGAAGCTGGGAAGAAAGTGTCATTATCCACAGTGAAACGAGTCCTGTACCGACATGGGCTGAAAGGCCACTCAGCAAGGAAGAAGCCATTACTTCAAAAACAACATAAAAAAGCCAGATTACAGTTTGCAAATGGACACAGGGACAAAGACCTTAATTTTTGGAGAAATGTCCTGTGGTCTGATGAAACTAATATTGAACTGTTTGGCCATAATGACCATTGTTATATTTGGAGGAAAAAGGGGGAAGCTTGCAAGTCTGAGAATACCATCCTAACTGTGAAGTACGGGAGTGGCAGCATCATGTTGTGGGGGTGTTTTGCTGCAGGATGGACTGGTGCACTTCTCAAAATAGTTGGCATCATGAGGAAAGAACATTATGTAGAAATATTGAAGCAATCTCAAGACATCAGCCAGGAAGTTAAAGCTTGGTTGCAAATGTGTCTTCCAAATGGACATACCACCAAATTAGTTACAAAATGGCTTAAGGACAACAAACTCAATGTTTTGGAGTGGCCATCACAAAGCCCTGATCTCAGTCCTATAGAAAATTTGTGGGCAGAGCTGAAAAGGCATGTGGGAGCAAGGCGGCCTACAAAACTGACTCAGTTACACCAGTTCTGTCAGGAGAAATAAGCCACAATTCCAGTAAACTATTGTGAGAAGCTTGTGGAAGGATAACCAAAACGTTTCACCCAAGTCATATAGTTTAAAGGCAATGCTTTTAAATACTAAGGAAATGTATGTAAACTTCTGACTTTGAAGAAAGTAAAAAAAAAAAAAAAATTCTCTCTCTCTCTCTCTCTCTCTCTCTCTCACTCACTCTCTCTTATTCTGGCACTTAGCAAATACAAATAATTTTGGTAATCCTAACTGACCTAAAACGGGAAAAGTTTAGTCTGATTTAATATCAGACAGTGAGAAAAAAGGTTATGTGTCTTTTTATAAAGTGTATGTAAACATCTGGTTTCATCTGTAAAGGCAGTTAATCATTCCTCACTATGTATGCTCACCCTAGAAAAAATGGCATGTTTCACAGCTTACAAGAGGAGAATTTCTGTTTGTTTTGGGGGTTCAGTGTTGAATTATTTTGTGTTGTTACGCTCCACAGTGGTGGTTAATTTTGGATCAGATTTGCAGCGAGAAAATAATTCATTTGTTTATATTAATTGAAAATGTTTGATAAGTTAAATAGTATGATGATAAAAAGGGTTAAACTCTAAACAAATTGTTTTGTGACACCAAGTTAGTGTTGTGCAGTTCCTGCAGTTAACTACAGCTAGTAGTCAGTGTAAGTGACCTTTCATCTGAGGGTTTCATCAGTTTTCAAGATTATAACACAGAAGCAGTCACCCACACGTTACACAGCATACAGATCAGAAGAGTGAATGTCAGAATGAATTTACTGAATGTCATGACTTTCTGTTGGAAAGCTTTAAAAAGGTCTGTTTGCAGGTCCGAACCTGGAGACAGTGGCTGATTTCTGGAGAATGGTTTGGGAGCACAAATCTGCCACTATAGTCATGCTGACTAACATACGAGAGAGAAAAGAGGTAAAACACATAAATATAGCACACAGTTAGCTCTGGAAATGCTTGCAAAGGTTAAATGGTTCTGAATCTGCGTGTGTTTCTAGGAAAAATGCTGTCAGTACTGGCCAGAGCAGGGCTGCTGGCTGTACGGATGTGTGAGGGTGTCTGTGGAGGATGTAACGGTGCTGGTCGACTACACTATCCAGAAGTTCTGTGTGCAATATGTAAGTCTGAAATAAACAAATGAACAGAAGAATAAAGAATGCAGAATTGCACGTATATATACCGCACATTGGCTCATGGTGATTTGTGAGGAATTTCATACATATAATGTAAACATAAATATGCTAATTCAGGCTAATTCCAGAAACAAACAATGGCATTTCTGTGGCATTTCACACTGACACTGTGGACCATATGTGTGTATGTGATGTAGCACTAAATGTGATGCCCTCTTTTATGTTTTAATCAACATGCTGGAGAGCTTCAATGTCTTTTTAGCCACTTCACTTTACTTAGCATATTGCACGTGCGCACACAACATTTCTTATAGCACAAATTGCGGTGCCCCTCTAAACTGGCCCAGACGCACACACACACCCGGAACCAAAATTACATGTAATCATTCATAACATCACATCTTTCCCACTTTAAAAGTAAAGCACTATCTTTGGGATTCTTTACTTCTATTACTAACTTTTATGCAAAAAAACAACCTTTTTTTTCTTTTACCTAACAGTAAAACAATAGTTGCAGTTTAACTGTGAGATATTACAATCAACCTTTTTTTCCCCAGTCCTTGAAATATTTAACAAATTTCAATAAGCCTTTCAGGAGTCTCAAAAGTGACATTCTTACTTGGCACAAAGTATTATGGAACATGTGCCACACACAAGACCTGAAATAATTGTTTGGTCTGAAAACTACACACCTGGCAACACACAAACATCATCTGACATTCACTGAATTTAACTAGATGGCTGTTCCTGAGAAAATTCAGCAACTTATTATTTCAATCAATTTACGCTCTAGGCTTTCTCACAACAAATCAATCTCACTGTTGGATATATAATCTAATGATTGTCAGGTAGTTCTAGGTTTCGCCTTGTTTTATATAAACTGTATCCGATACTGCCATCCTGTGGTGAGATTGAGAATTGACCTAATACAGGAGACTTACTAACAGGTACCACAGAGTATAGAAGTAAAGCATTAAGTCTCTTTATATACTTTCACAAGAAGACCAGCCTGTAACCACTTAATGAAATAAAAATAATAAATGAATTAAATGAAATTTGTTTTTATACTTGTACTTCTTGATATAAAACACTTTTCAGTTTCAAACATCTGAATCAGTGTTTATAAGTTAGGTCTGGTGATTAATTTCAGCTGGAGGATGTGGAAAGAAAACAAGGCCTGTCCCTTCACTTTCCTTCACTTAAAGCACTCTGAAATTTCCTTCAGGATGAATGTAAAAGTTTACAGAATTGCCATATTTGGCTGAGGGTCTGTGTGCTCAGCTGTTTAAAGAGGCAGAAGGCCATCATACAGATGTGGCAGCAGGAATAACACAGACTACTGACTTAACACCTTACTACACACTGTGTCACTTTAAATTTCATTCATCTCAGGTTACTTTTACAAGCATTACTGCACTTTAAAACTTTGGACCCTGTGTTTTCTATAATGTCTTATTTTCATTTTAAATGTACTTTTTTGTGATTTCAGTATTTATACTCTATACTCTTATACTTACACTCTACCCATGTGTGTACTTACCCCTACTGTAGCCCCTCCCTGCATGCTTCTTATTCCTGTTGCACTTTATATATGTCTCATCAGCACTGTGAATGTCATACATGTGTCTTAGACCTTGAGTCCAAGAGAATTATTATTTCATCTCATCACACTGTATGTGGCTGTGATTATCTTGAAATACCGCATCGTTAAAGCTCTGTGAAGAGATTCTGGCACTTAGGTTTAAAACACTTAAATCCTCATTATTCCCATCCTGCAGTTCTGTTATTTATTTTAAAGTAAATTGTTCTTCATAAGTATACCAGTAATTGTTAAGAAGTTTCTGTCAGTTCACATTTCACAATACAAATCAAATCCAGCTCCAAGAACAGATTCAGGGTCTAAGGTGATCTGTTATAAAGACGGTATAAGCTTTCATATAAGCATTTCTTTAATGTTAACTAATGCAGTAAATAAAGTAAGTTAACAGAGCCTTAATGTAAAGTGTTATCACAGTATGTTTATATGGTTTATTACTCACATAAATAATTGTAATGTGATAAATGTATTGATTATGTCCACTTCAAAAGAAAATCAGCTGAATCAGAATAAACCTAAGCTTTTAAACTTTATTTGTAGAAAACATTGTTTTCCTTCTAGGATTAAGCTCTTATTAATCCTTAATATTCTTAAATGGAGGCTTGTGCTCTAGTCATCTCAACAAAATTTGCATTAGTCCACCCTCACAGGTTTTTTTTTAACATTTCACAGGCTGAAAGGCTGAATTTGTCAAATGTCAGATTCATTCAATCACCACAAAACAAAAGACTTGAAGAAACCAACTCGGGTAAAACAACAAATCTACGCATGGAGTCCAAAATTCTGTGACCACATTAATAATCTGGGATTTTTCTTCAACTGCACTTTTTTCCTCTTTAAAATATAGAAAATAAACAATAGTTAATTTAAGATTCTGTACTCTTTCTAGGTGTCTATTTAAAGGTGAGATTTTCCTCATGTCTGATCTTTTTTACTGAAGCATGTGTTCAAGTGACACTGATGCATTTGATCTAAAATGGCTTGTAAGGTTTTGCATAAACTTGTGGTGTCCATGCAGCTCAAATGCACAAACTCATTTAAAGCAAAAAAGGCAACTTGCTAAATGCTAGAAACTCAGAAAGGCATCTTACATAAATTTCAAAGATTTTACTTCAAGTTGTCAAATAATATAATCTGTAAAACAAATGAATGTATTAAATTAGAAAAAAATGCAAAAAAGAAGCATTTTTCCTAGTGGTCTCAGACATTTGGACCCCACTATATATTTTATTATGGCCTTAGCAAGGCTATAAAGTGTCCACCTTTTATATATTTCTTTTCTGTTTTGTACATTCCTTATTTTGAAGGCTAGTGTATTAATTTAAGTGTGTTCATTTATGACAGAAATGGCCTCAATGTGTCTTAAAATGTCCTTGTTTTGTCTGTGCAGGCAACATTTATAACTGATTCCAGGTGTTTTGAGGAAATGCATCTCAAGCTCTGACATACTGCTGTGGCTGAAATTGATCTTTAAGACACTAATGTACATGGAAGTTGCTGGACAAAGCTCAGTCTGATGGTGTGGTTTTAGATCATTTGTGGCATATCTTGCTTCTTGTCATAGATAAATGTGAACTGTCTGAAAATGGAAAAATCGTGTTGGCAGTAGGACTAAAAGGCAACTGTAAGCAAACATTTTGATCAGTGGAGTTGAAATAAAGCTTATCTAACAGTTAGAACAGCTGTCCTGTGTTGTAATTATTTTATTGTTCATATTCTTATTATTAACATGAGTTAATCATAATGGACTTTTTACTGGACAATGGCAGCACACAGAGCGCTTACTCTAAATAAATTATGTTTATTATTATTTTTGTGTGATATGGTGATGGAGTTCTAATTGAAACACTACAAACTAAAATATTTCATCCTATCATCACATACTCTCCCATCCAGCATGTCTAGACAAACATGCGTACACATGCACACGTGCACACAATCTTGGTATTTCCAATGACCTTCGTATTGGTGTAGATATTTAATGGAACATGCCATTTCAGAGGCTTGTACCCATCACTGTAGTTACATAAAGCCCAGTATTTACAATATGAATAGGTAAAGATCATCTTCTGTTGTGACCTAAACCTTTATAAACTACTGTGTTGAGACAGTGTGTAGAATTCATGCACTTGTCAGCTGTAAGAGTGTTTTATATTCTGACTCACATGTCAACAGAAACAGAAGCTGAATAGATTCTGTATGAAGCCTTAAAAAATAATCAGACATGATCTTCCATGAGTGCATTCTCTGGACATCAAATAAACCCAGACACACCTCATATTTCTGCCCTTTAGATCTGGCAAAACGGTATAGAATAAGTTATTTATAGTTATAGTTAGTGCTGGTTTATATTGGTTTATACTGGTTAGTGCTGGTTTATACCAGTTAGTGCTGGTTTATACTGGTTTATACCAGTTAGTGCTGGTTATACTGGTTTATACTGGTTAGTGCTGGTTTATACTGGTTTATACCAGTTAATTCTGGTTCATACTGGTTTATACCAGTTAGTGCCGGTTTATACTGGTTTATACCAGTTAGTACTAGTTTATACTGGCTTATACTGGTTTATACTGGTTAGTGCTGGTTTATACTGGTTTATACCAGTTAATTCTGGTTTATACTGGTTTATACCAGTTAGTGCTGGTTTATACTGGTTTATACCAGTTAGTGCTGGTTTATGCTGTCTTATATAGGTAGAGAGAAAGAGAGAGAGAGAGAGAGAGAGAGAGAGACCTTGTAAGTTTTACTCCCCTATTTACATCAACGGGTCTGAAGTAGAGCGTGTCTCCAGCTTTAAGTTCCTGGGTGTCCACATCTCTGAGGATCTGTCCTGGCATCTGAACACCTCAACTCTGTTTCAGAAGGCACAACAGCATCTTTACTTCCTAAGGAGACTGAAGAAAGTTCACCTATCCCCCAAGATCCTGACCAACTTTTACCGCTGCATCATTGAGAGCATCTTGATGAGCTGCATCACAGTGTGGCATGGCAGCTCCACGATGTGTGAAAAAAAATCTCTGCAAAGGGTTGTGAAAACCGCCCAATGCATCATCGGCACCCAACTACCTGCCATTGGGTCTCTTCACCACAGTAGATGTCTACACAGAGCACACAAAATAATCAAAGACTCCTCCCACCCGAGTCACAAACTGTTCAACCTTCCATCCAGGAGGAGATACAGGTCCATCCTCCAGTTCCAGGCCAGTTTTTTTCCTTCAACCATAAATCTACTGAACTCTACACTACACCACTAGGACACTCATGTCTTTCTACACTTACCACTTTACAGTTCTGCTCCACTCTGTACATTCTGTTAATATAATATTTTTCACTGTTAAACATTCTGTTGTACATTCTGTTATAATATAATTTTTTCTCAGTGTGTAATATAATTATTGTACATATTGTCCATTTCATAGATTACACCTAGTATTATCTATTTGTCTATCTATTTATATACATTTACATATACTATATTTATACATACTATATAATATATGTAGATTATCTGTTACTGTTGTACATACATTTTACATAATGCACACATTTTTAGCACAATTATAATTACACCTGTCACTTTATCTACTGTAAATACTACTTGCACATACTTCTCTATGCACACTCTGACATAGCCTTATTTATCGATGTACATATTTACATATTTATCTGCACCTGTTCATTGGCAGAATTTCTACTATTTGCACTTCTGGTAGATGCTAAACAGCATTTCATTGCTATGTACCTGCACTCTGCAATGACAATGAAGTTGAATCTATCTATCTATCTATCTATCTATCTATCTATCTATCTATCTATCTATCTATCTATCTATCTATCTATCTATCTATCTATCTATCTATCTATCTATCTATCTAATGCGGGTTTCACGCTGTCCACCAGGCGCCTCAAAAGCGATGGGCCAAAACCTTCAGATGTGAACGTTTGTGTGCATCGCTGCATGTCAAAGCTTTTCCATAGGACAGAAATACCTGTTCTTGTCTAGACCTGATCGGTGAGCAGTACACCCCGTATGGCTCGCCAGCTCATCACTGTGCAAACACATTCACGCACTCGCTCATACCTAATAGCAATTTGTTTCAGCCGATCCACCTACTGGCATGTCTTTTGGAGGTGAGAGGAAACCGGAGAACACCGGGTGTACACGCACGGGGACTCTGGACAGACTGCAAACTGGTGACCCTGCAGCTGAGAGGTGGGACCTCTTTTAAGTCTTTTGAGACAGTCTGTGCAGACATTCTGTTGACGTTAAATTTGTTTAAACTGCTGTTTCCTCAGGTGTAACTCATCCGGAATTGCCGTAAATCGGCACTTGAGGCCAATCCTGGGTGCTGCACCCAGCCGCACGAGGCCCACATACCTGTCTGCGTCTCCCTGGAGGTCTAGCGGCTAGGATTCCGCGCTCTCACCGCCGCGGCCCGGGTTCGATTCCTGGTCAGGGAAGCGAGCTCTTTTTCGCGCCCGGCCAGAGCTAGCGGCTGCAAGAGGCAGATGCACTCAAACGGCGCGCTTCCCGGAGGCTGGTAAAAGCCGTCCTTCGAGCCGGATTTGAACCAGCGACCTAAGGATGTCCATTTGTAAGCACCTACAGTCCTCCGCTCTACCAGCTGAGCTATCGAAGGGAGGGCTCAGGGCTGCCTTTGGGCAGTGACCTGGCAAACGGGACCCCTGGTGATTTTTGTCTGTTACGAGCCACGTAGTGCAGCGGTTTCAGGGGCCCTAGGCCAGATTTACTGGGGCCTATAAACTTTCTTGTCGATGTTAGACCCTTCTTCACCGTTACAATCTCGTTTGCAATCTCGGGTTTCTACGTGTGGGTGTCCTCGCCGGTGCATTGACTTAAACTAAGTAAATAGAGAGGACCTAATGTGCAGGGTTTCACTCTGTCCACCAGGCGCCTCAAAAGCGATGGGCCAAAACGGTCAGATGTGAACGTTTGTGTGCATCGCTGCATGTCAAAGCTTTTCCATAGGACAGACATACCTGTTCTTGTCTAGACCTCATCAGTGAGCAGTACACCCCGCATGGCTTGCCAGCTCATCACAGGGCACTGTGCAAACACATTCACGCACTCGCTCATACCTAATAGCAATTTGTTTCAGCCGATCCACCTACTGGCGTGTCTTTTGGAGGTGAGAGGAAACCGGAGAACACCGGGTGTACACGCACGGGGACTCTGGACAGACTGCAAACTGGTGACCCTGCAGCTGAGAGGTGGGACCTCTTTTAAGTCTTTTGAGACAGTCTGTGCAGACATTCTGTTGATCTTAAAGCGAATTTGTTTAAACTGCTGTTTCCTCAGGTGTAACTCATCCGGAATTGCGGTAAATCGGCACTAGAGGCCAATCCTAGGTGCTGCGCCCAGCCGCATGAGGCCCACAAACCTGTCTGTGTCTCCCTGGTGGTCTAATGGCTAGGATTCGGCGCTCTTGCTGCGGCAGCCCTGGTTTGATTCCCGGTCAGAGAAGCAAGCTCTTTTTTGCGCCCGGCCAGAGCTAGCGGCAGCACACAAACGACGTGCTTTCCGGAGGCTGGTAAACGCCATCCTTCGAGCCGGATTTGAAACGGCAACCTAAGGATGTTCATTTGTAAGCACCTACAGTCCACCGCTCTACTAGCTGCGCCAAAGTTCAATAGTCTGCTTCGGGTGGGGAAGAAAGGAAAAAAAAATGGGGAAGGAGGGGAAGGAAGAAAAAAGAGAAGAAAAGAAAGAAAGGAAGAAAGCAAAGGAGAGACAGAGTGCCACGTGTGATTTATATGCACCTGTTTTGTAATTTTTTTAATTAAAACAAAAAAACTACCAATATTTATATTATTAAATATATATGTTGAAGCACACACCTAAATAAACTTATAATGATAAAACAAAGAATACATTCAAGTCAGGTCAAGAATCTTTTATTGTCCTTTTGACCACATATAGCTGATGCAGTACACAGTGAAATGAGACCATGTTTCTCCAGGACCCTGGTGCTACATAAACAACATAACATAATTACAAAACACAGAGCTAAGGACGGAAAGTAAGCTGTCCTAGCTTCATAAAGTACATCGTGTGCAACATGGTGCAAACAGTGCAAGACAAAAGACAGTGCAAAGAGACAATACAGTACGTATAGCAGCAGTTGAATAATGTGCAAATACAATTTAAATAATACATTATTTAATACATGTACCCTAATAATAAATACAAGTGACACATTATAAAATAGCAATATATTAAACTATAAACAAAACAGAAAAATACTATTTAAACATCAAATATTTAAATATAAAATACATGTAACTTTGTAAGAATACAAGTGCTATATGCAACATATCTATATTTTCTTTATTTTTTTGAGCAACTGCTGTTCTGTCATCATCTCTGTCACTGGACAATAAATTCTGGCCTTGTCTTGGCTATGTCCAGTTGCTGATGTCCTAGAACAACCACACTTTCTGCAAGTGTCGGCCTTCACCTAATGTATGCACGTGGTTGACGTGGCACAGGCGGTTGAAAAGTAATAGCACACATAAGCAGCATTTTAGCGTTGGAAACATTTTTCTTGCTATTACCGTTTACGCGATATGTTGCTTAAACTATTGCAAGAAATTCTGAAATAATATATAAATACAACTCTGAGCGTGTCTCGCGCATGGGAGGCGGGCGCACTAACAATGTACCACAAGCAATAAAAGCTTTCGTTGGCAAGTAAACTTATTAAGATGAGGTTTACATCACAGCACGTAGCACTACACTCCGTTACAAATATAAAAGCTATACATGCTTAAACTATTGCAATACATTCTCAAATAATATATACAAACTAAAGTCACAGTTAAAATATGAAATCTAAACTAGTGTGTGCGCTGGGAACAGTTTAAAGATGATGCATCCAACCTCTTCCTCACTCTCTCTCTCTCTCACACACACACACACACACACACACACACACACACACAGTAGCGGTCTGAAGTACGTATTGCATTTAAAAATTAATATAAAATAAACTATAATACGTATCAGCATGAAAAGTAATAGCATACCTAAGCAGCATTTTAGCATTGGAAGCATGTTTCTAGCTATTACCGTTTAAGCGATATGTTGCTCAAACTATTGCAAAACATTCTCAAATAATGTATAAATACCACTCTGACCGGGTCTCCAGCATGGGAGGCGGGCGCTCTACCAAATAAGCTAAACTGCAGCTTGTAATGTTATTGATATCAGTGGTACTAATATTTTACAATATTTTACACGGGTCTCCAGCATGGGAGGCGGGCGCATTAACAAAGTGCCACAAGCGATGCAACCCGGAGGCGGACGCTCTACCAAATAAGCTAAACTGCAACCCATAACATCAGTGGTACTAATACTTTACATGCATTACCACTAGCCACCATCAAATACACAATATACGATATACACGCTAAATATGCTTAAACTATTGCAAGACATTCTCAAATAATATACAAACTAAAGTCACAGTTAAAATATGTCTATTATCGTATTATCAGGCGGTCTGCCAAATAAGCTAAACTGTAACTTATAACACTATTGAGATCAGTGGAGTAATGTTTTACATATCTACAGATAACCAAAAAAAACCCTCATCCCTCACTCTAGCTGACGTGTCACACACACACACACACACACACACAGCAGCGGTCTGAAGTCCGGGAATAATACATTTACAAATCCATATAAAAAACTATAATACTTATCAGCATGCAAAGTAATAGCACACATAAGCAGCACTGTAGCGTTGGAACCATGTTTCTAGCCATTACCGTTTAGGACTAGTAACCTTTTACGTGCTTGTTTACGACATCTACAGATGCTCGTTTATGGCACCTACCGAAAATCTCAGAGAAAGACCGAACTGTACAGAAACCAGGAAGTGAAGTCCGTGAAAAATGCATGTACAAATTAATATAAAATAAACTACAATACTTATCAGCATGAAAAGTAATAGCGCACTTAAGCAGAACATAACCAACATTTTAGCGATGGAACCATAATTTTAGCTATTACTATTTAGGACTAGTAGCGAGTCCAGGAACCGGAATAATAATAATAATAATAATAATAATAATAATAATAATAATAATAATAATAATAAAAAATAGTGACGATAACAAGAGTGTGATTGCGTAAGCAATGTTGCAATGTTGCATTTCCAGGAGAAAATGCGAGTGTGATTGCGAATATGTTGCTTAAACTATTGCAAGACATGCTCAAATAATATTTAAAAGCTAAAGTCACAGTTTAAAAAGTTTAAGGTAGTTTATGTGGCTGTAGAGTAAGAATTCAAGCTGTAGGAACAGTTTAAAGATGATGTGTCCTTAAAAAACACCTCTTCCCTCACTCTAGCTGATGTCACACACACACACACACACACACACACACGGTAGCGGTCTGAAGTCCTTGAAAAATACATTTAAAATCCATATAAAATAAACCAATATTTTTTTTTCACACCAATTTTTTTGTTACGTGTTTTTTAAATAAGAAAAATGCACTTTATAAATAACAAATAATGTATAAAACAATAATAATACATAATAAAAGAGAATGTAAAGAAATAAACTGGTTTTATTAAGTGTATTTACGTTGAAGATCAGACGAAGATGATGGTGGAGGTGGAGGAGATTGGAGGAGGTGGGTGGCGTTTTTCATTTCGTGCTCTATCGCTTAAGTTAACTTACTCACTACACACTTAATGCTACAATTAATTGCGTAAGCTCGCTCGCTCGTAACTCAGATCTCGGCTCATATCTTAAAGCAAAAAATTGAGCGAGCGACGGCTCGTATCTCGGAAAACTCGTAAGTTGAGTCACTCGTAAGTCAAGGTTTCACTGTATATATATATAAATATATAAACTGTTGCGAGAACTTGAAATAATATATAAATACAACTCCGAGCAGGTCTCGAACCCAGGTCTCCAGCATGTGAGGCGGACGCTCTACCAAATAAGCTAAACTGCCACTTGTAAAGTCATTGAGATCAGTGGTACTAATACTTTACATGCACTACCACTAGCCACCATCAAATACACAATATACGATATACACGCTAAATATGCTTAAACTATTGCAAGACATTCTCAAATAATATACAAACTAAAGTCACAGTTCAAATATGTCTATTATCGTATTATCGGGCGCTCTACCAAATAAGCTAAACTGTAACTTATAACACTACTGAGATCAGTGGAGTAATGTTTTACATGCTTGTTTACAGCATCTACAGAGGAATGTTTACGGCTTCTACCAAGAAGCTAAACTGCAGCTTATAATACTACTGAGATCAGTGGAGTAATGTTTTACATATCTACAGATAACCAAAAAAAACCCTCATCCCTCACTCTAGCTGACGTCACACACACACACACACACACACACACACACACACACACACACTAGCAGTCTGAAGTCTGTGAAAAATACATTTAAAAATCCATATAAAAACTATAATACTTATCAGCATGAAAAGTAATAGCACACATAAGCAGCATTTTTAACCGCTCCGAATTTTGCGCCGCCACTAACGAGGTCAAATCCGCTTCCGGGGCGGTATCATCCTCAGAGTCCATGACTAGCAAAATGTTGGTGTGGCCTAAAGCTGCTAACTTGGCTGCCTCATCCGCTGCAGTGTTACCACTAGTTACGAACGAGCCGTCTGTTTTGTGTGCCGGACATTTGACTATGAGAAGTTTAGCTTCTTTAAGTTTATATAAAGTTATAGCTAAAGTTTAGGGTCTTTTCAGAAAATATTGTTTTCTTTCACTGAGGTCAGTGAGCTCTGACAGAGCATGATTTCTTATAAGGGTGGGCGTAAATGCAAAGCCGCTTCTTGTCAGAGTTCACTATAAACATGTCGCCATAAGCTCATGCCCTAGTACCGTCGTCTATTTATTGTCTTTTACCTTCCACCTGTGAGTGGTCGTTTCAACACAATATTTAAATCGGAACCATTCCAATAACACCTTCAGCTTTTCTTCATTACCTCTACGATATATCTCCAAAATATACGTTTCAAATTCAACCTGTATACACTCCATACCCCACAATGTATTTACACAATGCAAGAATTACCAGTGCAATCACTACTTCAATCCAGCTTCATTTCAAATGCAGCACAATCAGCAAAATATCACCCCCAGATTCAGATCACACTTCACCGTTACACAGTGATTTTCTCAGCATCCGAGAATAACAAAGTCAAGCGTGTACACAACTAGCCATACAATACCATCACCCAGATTCAAAGCCACACAGAAGTTCTCAGATACACCACAACAACAACAAAGACAAACACACCTTATTTACAACGGGGCCCCCTTTTTTTTTTACTTCTGTTTTTTGTCTTTATTTTTTCTCTCTTCACTATCACCTGGACCCGGGAATTTCTACTCAGCACTTTTTCTCTTTGTTTCTTTTCTCTTTCATCACTATCACCTGGACCCGGGAATTTTACGTCTTACTTCTCTGTATTTCTCTTTATTCCCTTTATTTCTCTGTATTTCTCTTTATTCACTTTATTTCTCTTTATTTCTCTTTATTCTCTTTATTTCTCTGTATTTCTCTTTATTCCCTTTATTTCTCTTTATTCCTTTCACTGTATCACCCGGGATCCAGGAATTTTTACTTGTTACACCTGTTACTTGACTCTTGATTTTCTCCCATTGACAGTGTTCTTGTTCACAGAATTTAATTTCTGCTACTGAACACTCTGTTTGCTTCCAAACAAGGTCTTTTTCACAGAACTTTCATACCACCTGGAACCCACCAGGACTTTCGATCATACTGAACCCTGCAGGGACGTTTTTTAGTTCATTCACACATCTGACACCATCCAGTCTTTATCATGCATTAATCATGCAATTTTATCATATGATTTTATATAACTTTAACTTACGATTACTCTATCAAGACAAAACAGAGCTGATCCGTCCTCGGAACGGGCGCCTCCACCTCCCCAGACCACACACAACTAATGCAGAATTTCCATTAAACAGGCTTCTGCCTTACCTTTGTCCTAGATGGCCAAGTGTCTGGTCTGTGGGTGGCAGCTGCAACTGCAGGTCCCAGGTCCGGGGCTCCGTTGTGCTTTGTTCCAATCGCGTATATTCTATCACGTCGGGGTCACCAAAACAATGTGGAAAATATTTTTACCCCATACCCCATATTTTTTGTCCCATACTATAATGTACTACTTAACACTACTCCATTAATACTTCGCTATTATCTGACTCCAAACTCCACATTGACCCGACAGTTCAGTCAAGCAAGACTCTAACTAAAGAAGACGAATCATGCAGACTGGATGAATGCAGATACAAGGTTTTATTTGCAATCAGCGCTGCTTACAAGAACTGAGCTGCTCATGAATGAACATCCCAACAACCTCTGAAATAATCATCATAAAACATAGCCTTTTTATTCTTTTCTCTTATCTTTTCATAATATTCAATCCAAACCCTCTTCACTGAGAAAGTCCCACCTATTTTCTTTTTTGGAATATCGGGTTCTTTTTGGACACCATTATATCTTTAATTTTTAACTCTTTCACATTCCATTATAATTGGACTTTTGAGATCAGTCATATAAAAAATAATGGGCATCTGTGCTCTTATCAGTGGCACTTTCTGGCTTTTTTCATTTAGCAGTTCACTCTGACCTCTGAAGACAGCATGGTTGAGTTTCGGGGCCTCTGCTCCATCTATGATTGCTTCAGTTTAATTCATTGCTCTATTTTTCTTTACATTTGCACTAGCCTGCAGTTTTAATTGCGTTTTCTCTCACGTACTCTCAGCCATATAGCGGGGCACGATGACCCTGGGCACAGCTCCAAGTTTCGTCTACCACTGAAAAGGCCTACCAAACTGATGTTACCCTCACTGTTTCTCATTCCATACCAGCTATGTAATCTCAGCCCAGAGTTAACAAGCATTGCCCAAACCCCTCATCCCGCACGTTTGTGTTAAACCCTACATTATTAAACCTGTAAATAGAGGTGATCAATAAATTGAGGTGGTGCCTGACAACCCAATCATGCTGTCCTCTGATTCTAATTGTTTTATACATATCCAAACAAGAATGCATTCATATACACCTTAAACACTCTAAACCATTCAAATACACTTTAAACACTCCAAACCACTTTGAACACTCTAAACCAGTCAAAAATTACTCCCACAAGATGTAGGAGACAGTGAGGTATTTAGCAGTTTCAGCACAAGGATCTGTAAAGGTGGTGTTTGAAGCTTCTAAAGTGCATGTCCTCTTTCCATTACAACTATAAATAGAAGTAAAAAATGTGAACAAGTATAAGTAAATCTGCTTCTAATTCCACAGCCCATCCTTAGATTGCATTTCTGATCCAAATAGATTCATCTCCTGCACAGAGACACATGTAAAATTGCTGTAGCCCAATAGCAACATCAAAAGAAGTAAAATGCTCATCAGCCCAACCATAAGGAAGCAGAGATCTTACTATGATCCAGCGTGCTGTAGCCTTGCTCACAGATCACAATGTTCTCTAAAGAAAGGAGACAAAATTGAACGTATTCAGTGTGTTGATAGCAAAGACTTGCAATACTAAGTTACTGTTAATTCATTATCTACACAAAGACTATTCATGCTTAACAGACACACCTAAACAATGCACCCTTCTTGTCTTGTTAAAACCTTACTTCATCAGACCAAAAACAGAAATGGTGTTCAAAACTACTCATGATGCTACCTCATCGTTTTACAATGACACAAATTCATATAGGCCTAAAATATTATCCCACTCCACAGTGAGCCTGTTGCTTTTCCCACTGTTCTCTCTTACTTTAAGCTTTCCACTGAATCTGAAACCTCAAATTCAAGTCAGGGTTCCGTACTAAACACAGTACGGAAACTGCTTTACTGAAGGTCACTAATGACCAGTGGTGGGCAAAGTACACATTATTGTACACAAAGTACACAATAAAAGTGCAGATACTCTAGTTAAAATGTTATTCTAATTTTTACTTGATTAAAGTATTTATCCCAGCTCTAATGTTGTCATTTTGTGTATGAACTATTCATTTTATGTCAGAAGAATCTGTCACTCTGCTCACACATGCCTGTTAATACAAGGTCTGAGAAATGATCATGATTCAGATGTCAGTTAACATTATTGTTATTATTGGGAACATGGGGGCTGTAGAACAGCAGGACTTTAGATAAGTTAGGTTTTCCTGTTAAGACTTATGTTATACTTAAGATAGTAACCATTAAAACATGATAAAACACTTTGCTGTTGAAATGTGTGTGTGTCTGTCAGTGTTTACAGGGCACAGGTATTTGTGTCAGTGTTTACAGGACACAGGTATTTGTGTCAGTGTTTACAGGGCACAGGTATTTGTGTCAGTGTTTACAGGACACAGGTATTTGTGTCAGTGTTTACAGGACACAGGTATTTGTATCAGTGTTTACAGGACACAGGTATTTGTGTCAGTGTTTACAGGGCACAGGTATTTGTGTCAGTGTTTACAGGGCACAGGTATTTGTGTCAGTGTTTACAGGGCACAGGTATTTGTGTCAGTGTTTACAGGACACAGGTATTTGTGTCAGTGTTTACAGGACACAGGTATTTGTATCAGTGTTTACAGGACACAGGTATTTGTGTCAGTGTTTACAGGGCACAGGTATTTGTGTCAGTGTTTACAGGGCACAGGTATTTGTGTCAGTGTTTACAGGACACAGGTATTTGTATCAGTGTTTACAGGGCAGAGGTATTTGTGTCAGTGTTTACAGGGCACAGGTATTTGTGTCAGTGTTTACAGGGCACAGGTATTTGTGTCAGTGTATACAGGACACAGGTATTTGTGTCAGTGTTTACAGGACACAGGTATTTGTGTCAGTGTATACAGGACACAGGTATTTGTGTCAGTGTTTACAGGACACAGGTATTTGTGTCAGTGTTTACAGGGCACAGGTATTTGTGTCAGTGTTTACAGGACACAGGTATTTGTGTCAGTGTTTACAGGACACAGGTATTTGTGTCAGTGTTTACAGGGCACAGGTATTTGTGTCAGTGTTTACAGGGCACAGGTATTTGTGTCAGTGTTTACAGGACACAGATATTTGTGCATGGACACTACAAAAGAAAAAGGACACATATAAAGACAGGGTCTATAGCTTGTAAATTGTTTCCTAAATAAAGTGCTTAAAAATAAAAATATATACATCACAACAGAAGGAAATAGTAAGCACTACAGCTGGACAGTCTGACTTGGTAACTCATAAAGAATAACTAATGTGTGCTGGACACTACTGTGTCCTGGGGAATCAGTTTTAAATAAATGACCAGCGAGGATCTAAGCAGATTCACTTTAACAGAAACTTGCTGCTCTACAGATTCAGAGGAAAAAAGTTCAAATTCAGCAAAGTCAGTATTTCAGTATTTAGTAACTAATGCTTTGGTGTGTGATGGGCAATTACAGTATTTGTGCAGTAATTCTGCTTTACATAATAAAAAAACTATGAAAAAGGAATGTTACTTGGTGACTGGTCAAATATCAACAATAAAAGTTGAGTTATTGGGTTATTGGGATGCTGTATAACATCAGTAAGGTTAATATAAGCTGCTGCTCAAGAGCTACTGATTAGCTTACTTAGATAACTAAAGCGGAACTAGCCATACACGACATAATTAAGATAATGACAGATTTGTTCACATACACTAGAAAATCCTTCATTACTGAGAGCTAACATTAGATTCATATTAAAGAAAATGACCATTATGATGATTACAGCACGTGCTCACCTCTACATTTTCACAAAGATGATGTTAGTGAGACAGAGCAGGTATCTGAATATGAAAGAGTCTTTCTTCTGTTCTACATCTTAAAACAAATCCTGCAGGTCAGGTCATGGGTCATGTGTGTGCAGGTAGCGGGATGGGGTCAGGGTTTTTCTACCGAACCGTTAACACTCGCTGCATTTAATGAAACCGGAAAGATACCTAGGTTCAAAAACACTGCGCGCGCTGTAGCTCGGTTTGCTGTGCTGTGATTGGACAACTGCTTTTTATTTATTTTTTTCTAATACAAGTAACGAGAGATGTGAGATAATGTAGTGGAATAAAAAGTACGATATTTTACTTCAAAATCTAGTGGAGTGAAAGTAAGAAGTCTCAAAGAAATGTTATATTTTAGTAAAGTACAGATACTGGAAAAAGACACTTAAGTACAGTAACGAATTACATTTACTTCATTACTGCCCATCACTGATAATGACCTCCTGATGACCCGCGCGGGAGGGGGGGGGGGGTCAGGTGAAGGGTGGGTAGTGGAGAGAACAGCATTGCTATGGCAATGACGGAACACAACGCATCATACAAAGAATCAGAACATGACGTAGTGTTGGTCAGCCACAGTCCAGAGCATCGGCAAGTTAGGAAAAGCAAGCAGCAGTTCACATCGCACCGCGAGAAAGTTTATTTCAGATAGAGCCAGCAGTTTCCTTGCTTTTATTATTCAGACTTGGTACAACGGTAAGTTGTAAAGAAATATGCTATGCTATGTTAATTAATAGTTTTGCTGATTATATAAATTAGCTTTATGTGCCTCAAGAGGCGAGTGCCGTTAAAGCTAACTCTTTCTCTAACTTTTTCTTTATTCAGTTCCAATCAGAGGCCATTTCCAACTTGCTGCCTACTATGGAGCCTGAGTCCATGTCTGAACTACCACGGTGTCCATCTCCAGCTCCTGTGAAACTCACATGGGGTGAAATCATGGACGCCGAGGACAATGAGATGGAGAATGTAGAGCCTTTCTGTTTCTATGTAAGACTTGTGAATATGTTGGGCATACATAACATAAGGATGTTGTGTCTTTCATCCTCTAATTCTCTCTCTTTTTTCTGTTTAAACCAGAATCCCTGGAGCATGGATTACATCAACCAGGTAGAGGAGCAGAAGGTAGAGAAGGACATAGAGGAGCAGAAGGCAGAAGAGCAGGCCAAAGTCCAGCGGCCGCCTGTTAGAAACACAAAGCTCCTTAATGAACGCCTCAGCAAGAATAACAAGGTACTGCAGTAAAGTCTGTCTGCAGATCAAGGCTTAAGAGGACATGCTTTATTTCCATATAAAGACAAGTTTGTGTCTCTATATAGCATATAGCATTTCTAACAGTTTTTGTTCAGCTGTGCTATTCAGGGTTTTTGGGGAGTTCATTGTAACCACTATGCTATGCTATGTTAGTAGTTTTGTTGATTACATAAATTACCTTTATGTGCCTCAAGAGCCAAGTTTCTTTAAAGCTAACTCTTTTTCTTTATTCAGTTTCTGTCAGAGGCAATTTCCAACTTTCTGCCTACTATGGATCCTGAGTCCATGTCTGAACTACCACAGTGTACATCTCCAGCTCCCGCAAAACTCACGTGGGGTGAAATCATGGACGCTGAGGACAATGAGATGGAGAATGTAGAGCCTTTCTCTTTCTATGTAAGACAATAAGCTTGTGAATATGTCGGGCATACATAACATAAGGATGTTGTGTCTTTCATCCTCTAATTCTCTCTCATTTTTTGTTAAAACCAGAATCCCTGGAGCATGGATATCATCAGCCAGGTAGAGGAGCAGAAGGCAGAGGAGCAGAAGGTAGAGGAGCAGAAGGCAGAGAAGCAGGCCAGAGTCCAGCAGCTGCCTGTTAGTGACAAAAAGCTCCCTAATGAACGCCTCTGCAAGAATAAAAAGGTACTGTAGTAAAGTCTGGCTGCAGATCAAGGCCTGAGAGGACATGCTTTATTTCTAGCTTTATTTCCATATAAGGACATGTTTGTGTGTCTCTACTTAGCATATAGCATTTGTATCAGTTATTGTTCAAGCTGTGCTATTCTGTTTTTTGTATGTTTTGTTTTTAATTAACAAATTGGCTTAATTAACAATCTGGATGTTGACTCTGCCCTGTTCTGCAGACAGTGAAACTACTCTTGAGGAACCTTGACTGCAATGTGGATGACAGACAACTACATGAGGAATTCCATCCCTTTGGAACTGTGATCAGTGCAGAGGTCAATTTCAATTACTACCTTCACCTCCCCATACTCCCTCTTTTAGGTTAAAATCACTGTGCACTTGTAGCACAAGAAGATGAGGGTTTTTTATTGTGAACTATTTAACCGGTTTATTTTCTGAATGTGGAAATCTATTATATTGTTACCATATAGTGCATGTAATGCTCATTCTTTGCTTTTCGCATCTCTAAATCTGTTTCCTCTGCAGGTCAATATGGAGAATGGCCATCCCAAAGGCACTGGCTTTGTCATTTTTGCATCTCCTGATGAAGCCAGAAATGCCATCATGAAGATGAACGGCAGGGTATTGGGAAGCAGGCCAGTGTATGTTAGTGTGGTTCAGAGCAAGGAGGAACATGGAGGAAGGCACAGAGAGAGGGCAGAGAGTAGCCTGAAAGAACCCTGTCCAAATCCACACCAGGCTCAAAAGAACATTCAGCCACAGAGTAAGTCACACTTCTCAATTTGTGTTAAGTTTACAACATTGTTAAGGCCTCAATAGGTCCCAATCATAATACTGATTGGATGATAAAGTGAAATGTTTGGTTGTGGCTACAGATGCATCTCCAGAATTGAGGAGAACCAACCAACAGGACAGGAACATATGCAGAGCGCAAACCACACTGCAGTCCCAGGATGCACAGGTATTTTTCTGATTATATTACAGGACTTTAATGATTTTTCCCATGTTTTGGTCACACATTTTTAGCTTAATGATTGTCTTAATACTGAGTGATGGATTACTATAAAATACTAAATCAAACGCTGGATGTTGATTTTGCTCTCTGTTCTGTAGAAGAGTAAGGTGTTTATAAAACATCTGGACTACAGTGTGGACGACAGGCGCCTGCATGAAGCGTTCCTGCCATATGGAACAGTCATCAGTGCAAAGGTCACCTAAAATTACTAAACCCTACATTTTATTTCTTTTTTTTGTTTACTTCTCCTTACCTGCTCTATTATGTCAAAACCAGTGTGCACTTGCAGCACAAGGAGATGAATGTGTAGTTGGGTGTTTTTTTCGAATGGTTGCTACCTCAAATTACTATTAACACTGAAGAGATTCATATTGAATGTGCAATACCAGAACCCTGATACTAACATAATATAGCTATTTTCATTATGTTTTGATGTAATGACAGTGCTAGTTTTTCCTCAAGATTAGCCACATACAGTAGGTGTGTGTAATATTAACTTTTGTGCTTGCTGTATTTCCTTGCTGACCCCTACAGGTGACTGTGGAGAATGGCTGCTCCCGAGGTTTTGGATTTGTGAGCTTCTCCTCTCCAAATGAAGCAGAAAAAGCCATTAAGGAGATGAATGGAAGGATGATGGGCAGGAAGCCACTGTATGTGACGCTGGCTAACAACAATAAGCAGCGCAAGGCTTCCCTCACCCAGACTGAGTGTACAGGAAGCAGTGGTCCAACTGAGCCACACACAAGACCTCACAGATTCTTGCAGAGGGTCCATTCACATCGTGAGTCACAGCTGACCTTGTAATACAAGAAATTTAATGCAATAATAAAATGAAAAATATCAATAAGTGCAATGGTTATACAAACTATGATAAACTGTTTGAGAATTACTGTGATATATAACTGAATAGCTACACAATAATTCTGAACACACAGCGTGTATCTGTGACAGTAATAGGGTAATATGACTCTGCTTTTCTCTTTCAGGTCGTCCCTCTGTTGCACCGGCCACCAGATAAACCTTTTAAACTTTATACTTCCTTTTATCAATATATATATATTGATTTATATTATTATTATAAATTTTGTTAAATTTTGTGAAACTCATTTGTTATTTTTGAATTTTTATATATTATATTATCATACTCATTGCATGTAAAAGCAAATAAACAATTTGGGGCGGGGGGGGGGGTATTTCAGCAGTTGATCATGTTGATAACATGCAAATATAAAGCACACCAACACCAAAACTCATCAAGCTAACAGGGTTTGATTCCTTTTTACACTGAAATCTCAAATCCTTCAAGGTATTCTGTCAATAGCAATAAAAAGAACAGGAAAGAAATTAATTATGTTGCTGCACTTAAAATACCTTTCATACTGCGTGTACTGTATGTACACTGAACTGAAGTAAACTGAAGTAATTCAGATGACAGATTTTTAAAAAATTTATAATAAGAATAAAAAATATATTTCATTCATGAGTTCATAAGAACTTTATTTCTTTCCAGTTTACCCAATATTTCTGAAAAGAGGTAAGAAAAAAGAAGAAGAAAAAGAAAAAGACCAGATGCCCAGCGGTGCATGTGTAGGACACTGTGAGGTATGTAGCAGTAGTGTTACAAGGATCTGTAAAGACGGTGGAGGAAGCTTCGACAGTGCAACTCTTCAGTCCATTGCACCTGTAAATGACAAAAACAATGTTAACATGGCCACTTTAAGAGCTGGACTACAAGTTAACCTACTAAGTAAAAAAAGCTTAAAGAACAAACTAAAAGCTTACAGTGAGGAGACAGTTGAGAGTGTGTTTGGAGCGTAGCAGTTGGTGTTCTGGGTGAAACTGTTGGGGATTCCACTTGAACAGGTTACAGAATCAGCACACCCAAAGTTCACATTCAAGATCTTAATAGTATTCACTCCTGCACAGATATACAGGTAAGCTTACTGTAGAGCAGCAGCAACATAAAAGTATTTAAAGTATTTAAAACTTGTACTGCAACTACTGTACGATGGCTGGACATTCCCATGGTGTTTTATATTTGCGTATAATTGTTGAACAGATGAATGTGGCACTTTCAGGCATCTGGAAATTGTACCCAAGGATGAAATCTTGGCTGATTTCTTTTGATTTTCCCATGGGGTCACACAAGGAAGTGTTTGAGGTGAGCCTTAAAATACATCCACGGATGTGCCTCCAATTAACTCAAATGTTGTCAGTTGACCTATCAAAACGTCCATGACATCAGCATCTTGCATCTTGCCTTTTCAGCTGGGGCAGTGGCATCTCTGCTGCAGACAGGAAGAGACTGGAAAAAATCATAAAAATAGCTCTTTCATAGGATGCAGTCTCGACCCAGTGCAGATGGAGGGAGAAAGGAGGATGATGGTCAGGTTCTGGAAGACTCTGATGACTCTGGGCAGCTCCTGTAGTGGTAGGCTACTTCACCCCAAGTGTTTGAGAGAGTGGTACTGTAGGTCTTTCCTCCCTGCTGCTGTGAGACTGTACAACCAGCACTGCTCCCAGTAGCCCCTTCCACAAACTGGACAATATATTTTGGGATTTCTACTATATCATATGAGAATTGTGCAATAACACAAGATACTTTATCTTGATATTTTCTTTATTTTTTTAATCAGATTACAGTTTATTATTATTATTATTATTATTATTATTATTATTATTATAAACTAAACAAGATAAATAACTGAAATTGTATGAATGAATAGAATTGTAATGAATTATACTTGTTATAACTTGATAACAGAAAACGTTTACAAAAATTGCCCCAGATTACTTGATGTCATTTCATCGATTCTCCAGCAGGTGGCGCAAAGGGATTGTTGGATTTGTTTTACAATTTCTCTGACAGTTAGTGACATGCATTTATGAGTACTGTGTTCATATTTACAAAGCTCTTCACACAGTTAGAGCAACAACGGTCTATAAGGAACGATCTAAGTAAGTATATATTGATATATGAGTGTAAGTAAATAAGTGTAATAAAGTGTATGTGTTAACAATAAGAACAATACAATAATAGTAATTACATTATTATTATAATAATTAATAACGATAACAAACATAAAATAATAATAATAATCATCATCATCATCATCATCATCATCATCATCATCTTCGTGACCCCAATCCGCATCTCAGGTATTCCCACATGGTGTCTCGAGCCGGGTGAATCTGTGCATTTTAGACGTCACGTGCGCGTGCGTATTCGCTTCTTTGAATAGTTTATTTGTATCTTGTGGACTATACAGTATGTAAACTCAGTGGCGGACCGTGCATTTCACACCTAGGCCTTCACTGGTGTCCTTCCTGAATTAATCCTCATCTCTACCATCATTATGACGCCACCATGAGCATCGCTAGGCCATTTTCTTCTCAGCCCTCAGCGATTGTCCATAAACTGTACACAAATTCGTGATCGCCTCAGTCCGCTTTAAGTTTCATATGAAAACTGCGGCAGATTTCGGCTCCTCCCCGTCTTTCAGTCCGCAGAGCGAGGATCAGAGGACAAGTGTGTGTGTGTGTGTGTGTGTGATCAGGAAGACTAGTATTTGGCTTGTTCAGTACGTTATACACATCTATGCAATACAGTGGAATGCTGCAATAAGTTTACCATCCTACCCTGTTAGTCAAACCTTTATTTATTTATTTATTTATTTATTTATTTTTTTAGTATTATACCCTCATTGGGGGCTGAACCCCCCTTAAATGAAACTAGGATCACCCCTGGACGCCACGGCAATAGATACTAATCAACCATTAAATAACAAAGTAAAAAAGAAATTAGTCTACAGTATTTCACACCTCACAAGGAATAGTCAATTTTATTACAGTTACTTTTCTCAAAAAAGACATTCTTGATGACGCATGTAGCAAACTGCAATCTCCCAAGGATCCGAAATGAGACGCAGAGAATATAGAAACAATGTATATGGGCGGTTCGCTGCCTCTGACTACTCCAATTATCCAATCAAAGGACGGGAAATTGCTGACGTAATCATATGCCTGCTAGATGGCCCCAGTGACAACAACTCGAAATCTGATTGGTTAATGTAACAATTTCATTGCCACTTATTTTAAGCTACGGGCGCCTGCACCATTGATTCTGAAGGCCTTAAGGCAGATTTCTTTCACTCTGGTGACACATGATGTCTGCCACTGGCTGAAATATGATTAGATACATACTCTTATCATAAATATACACTACTGGAAACAGAAGAGAATGTAGAGAATAGACTATTGGGAATAATTTAATACACATTCATGGAAAAATATATTAAATATATTAAAATGCAAGTCAGTGATTCAGATCACTGCTGTTTAGGCCAGCAGAGAAGACCTTGCTGGAACTGACGGTCCACCACTGGTAAATACACTGTTTAAAAAAATTAAAGGAACACTTTGAAAACACATCAGATCTCAATGGGGAAAATATCATGCTGGATATCTATACTGAAATGGACTGGGTAATGTGTTAGGAATGAAAGGATGCCACATCATTTGATGGAAATGAAAATGATCAACCTACAGAGGGCTGAACTAATGTAGTATATTAGGATTTTCTCACAGGATTTGTTTTTGCAATCATGTCTAATGTTGTTGATGATCCTTGAAGGTTTAGTTTTCATATTTGTATGTAGTCATACATGTCTAAGTGCTGGTTCAATTATACCAAACGAACAGGACATGGTGTATTAGGATTCTCTCACTGGATATGCTTTTTGAAGTCTAAAGTTGATGACTGTCCTCAAATGTATAGTTTTTATATTTATATGTAGTCATAGATGTCAAAGTGCTGGTTCATTTATACAAAACAACATTCAATAAAATGCCAGTACGTATGTGATACTGAGGTGGAGGGAGTAACAATAAATCTTGCTGGACATTCATGGTCCTGGCATGATGAAAACTGTTTCATGGGGTTTCAGTGAAATACTTTATTAAAGTACACACCAAGAAAAAGATGCATGTAGCCATTTTATTGTATGATTTCATATTTTGTTAGCACAGCAAGTGAAGCCTCTGAACAATTTCAGCACTTGTAGAGGGTGTTGATCCTCAGGATGTCGATGGCGGACAGTTCCTTTCTCTGTCCAATATTCACTGACGGATCAGGAATGGGAGTGATGGTGTCCAGCCCGTTAATGGAGAAAGCTGTTCTTCCATAGTGCATTACAGAGGAGTAGTCGTACGGAGTGTTGAGGTTGTTGGTGTTTTTCAGCTCGAAATTAGACTGCGTGGTTGGGTCGATGTTTTCCCAGTTGATTTTGACGTACTTGTCACGGTCACTCCTAGTATGCTCGTGGTAGAAACCAAGTGCATGGTTCAGCTCATGCTCGACAATGCCATAGTAAACACAACCCAACCTGCTGAGAGAAACCACCTGAGCACCACCTGATCTGCCCACATTAGAGAAACATCTGAGAGAAAAAAGAGGGGAATCAACCATGTCACTTACGTCAAACTAAGGACACTGTACATTAAACAAAATTAGAGAACTCCAAATTCCATTTTCAGGTACAGGGATTGGTTCAGTGGTTCTCACCCATCTTTGCTCTCGATGCTAAGGTAGGAAGTTTGATTTGTCCTGGGAACGAAACGAATGCAGGTTTTGCTGTGGAAGGAGGCCATGGCATTGGCTATTACGGTCCTGTCAGAGAAAGCTGTAGAGAAAACGTTCAATACATTAACAAGTAATAAACAGAGATGTGTCATAATGAGGAAGTCTTTCACTTACAGAAAACACTGCTCATTGTGTAAGGCACCTCCACTAGGCCATTTGAGGACTTCTTCCAAAAGCAGCTGCTGTCGCTGCAGACCAGAGCATTCCTACCTCTTGGCAAGAGTATGTCTCCCTCCAACAACAGTTCACTGGATCCTTCAACCAGAGAACAAAAACAAAAAGAGAGATAAAGACAGCAAAATCAATAAGTAGTAATGGTGGTGTCTTACAATTTCTGTCACTGGTGCCAGCAAGGAAACAGTACCCAAAAGAAATAATTACAAAAATCCTAATCTTACAACAAGACAGGTTCTAGGCCCATATTTGTCGAATATGTAGCAGTAATAATACTGGTGTAGTGAGATCAGGGAGTTATCAGACCGTTGTTGATGGTGAGAATCCTTGACGTGATGTCCACATGCTCAGGTTGGTCGAGATAGAAAGCTTGCGAGAAGCCAAGCAGCAGGGCTAGAATGGAGAGAGACACTATAGACTGCATGATGCTTCGGTGTGGGGAGATGATCTGGATGCTCCTTCACCGTAGCTCGGTGACTGCCAACTGTCATTTCTCACTTTTTATACACACTGACACACACAGAAACAACTTGGAGTAGCTTTCTGGGGATTAACTCTAGGCCTTAATGTCCACTGTCTAATGTGTGGAACTAAAGGGAGGATCCTCTGAACTCAACACTTTAATGCCTCACTGAAGCATCATGAGAGTTAGGAGATTGGTTGGATAATCAGGAGTAATGGATGGACTTTAGCTGGACCATACCTCTTAATGACTGGTTGTTGATCTATGTCTCAGACAGGCTCTAGTTTTATGGAGTGCCTTGTATATTTGAAGGACTTACGAGTTAACCCAAGGTAAACATTCTCTGAATGAATATCTGAGCCATATGGCTGAAGGTCATGTGATTTGTATCCAAAATTTACAAATATGTGTATTTTTGCTCTGGAGAAGCAGGACCTGCAATTAATAATTGTTTGAGAATGCAGACAAATTGACTATTCAGGAAAAGTAAGGTGAACTTGCCGCTTCATGTGAAATGAAATGTGTAGCGTCATTGGCCATTCTCAAATCAACACTGATCTGCTGGTCATCCCAGATGTTTTATCTCCAGCCCAGGATCTCGCAATGGCTCTGAACAACTCCCTGATCTGCCCTTTGGCCACTGCTCACAACCTTGGGGTAACCATGGACAATCAGCTGTCATTTTCCTCCCATGTTACTAATGTCACACGCTCATGACAGTTTCTTCTGTGCAACATCAGAAGGATTCAGCCATTTCTGTCCACACAGGCTGCTCAGGTGCTTGTTCAGTCTTCAGATAGGAGAGTTCAAAAACAGATGGCCCGCCCTGTTCCTTGAGAGTGAAGTAAGTAATGTTTATTACTGTTCATGGTGTTTAATGGCTTGCAATTTGAATTTTCTAGTTATCCTGCATCATGCCTTATATGATAGTAATTCTAATCCATTCTTTATTGTTTAAAATTTTCAGATAAATGCAGAGTTCTTGTGGATCACTACCAAGCCACTGCGATCGAAGTTCCTGTCACAGCAGGACCATTTCTCAGACAAACTAATACAGCAATCTTCAACAAGAAAGGAGGACTGAAGGGGCAGAAGATCAAGGACATCCTGGATATCAAAGATCCTGTAAGTAAAAATCCATGGGAAATGCTTTCACTGTATTGAGGTGGTTATTGCAAGGTTTTTTTGTCCTTAGCTGCTCATTTAAACATTTGAGAAATGGTAAATGGCCTGTTTATATGGTGTTTTTATCCAAAGCACTTCATTGCATTTGCATTTCATTCACCCAACTCGCCAACCAGACAACCAACGGCTTTAGACAGCCTGCTCTCCTCCCTGTTCTGCCATTGCACCCACTTCTGCTAAATTCTATCTTGATTGTTGCCCCTGCTTTAGTGTGACAGCATTGACATCAGGAGGGAATGCATCCTGAGGAGCCTTGTGATCTATCTCAATGAGGATCCAGACTCTTTTTTACAAGGAATATCTGGTAAGTTTATCACAATATACCTCCCATACGGCCTAACACAGTTACTTCGTTCATGACACGTTATTATCGAATCACATGAGTCATGAGTCCTAAATCAGTAAATACGCAAAGAAAAATTCTGTATTTGTATTCTGTAAATGTATTTTGTGGTTTAAATATAAATGATTCTCTCCACAAAATAGTTTTTTTGTACACAATATTATATATGTATTTAAAAGTATTAGCAATTTTCATCAAAAACATACAATTTTTGATGTATTTATATAAATAAAATACATATTTATATGTACATAACATACATACATACAATACATAACATATTTATATAAATAAAATAATGCTGCTCTTAGGTCCAAGACAGACCAAGCTGGCCATCGGGCTGTCGGGTTTGTACAAATGCAGTCCCGGGTCTTACACTTTTTCCCCTCTCTCACACAAGCACTGAACGTCCAGCCCTACATGTCTGTCAGCTGTTGTCTTTGCTCTGTGATCAAGCACCACTTGTTGACCCAGATGAAGACGATGTGAGACAGTAATTCTTTGGCGTCAACTTGGTGTGTCACAGCCCTTAAATTCACACTTTATCTGTAGCCTACCTCCTTCCTTTTCAGTCAGTAAAATAAGTGTAGTTTAAAAGGTGTGATTAATTGTGAACACATAGCGCCAGAAATAAGTGATTTACATGAATTATCATTTTCTATCAGTATTGCATTAGAGATTTTTAGGATGCTTTTAGACAACTCTTTTTTAAATATATATAATATATACTTAAAAAGTTGCTTTATTGACAAATTAAGTGTGTTCTTCTTCTTGATGCTTGGCTGTTGTTCTTTTAAATTACAGTTTCATGAAATCCTCTCATGGAAATGACTAAAGTGCCAGGACATAGGCCGACTGTATATTTTTAGTTTTCATACATCCCTTAAAATTAAGAAGGCCTTGTGACCCCCTCTGAAACTTTGGCAGCCTCTAGTGAGGTTTAGGACCCTGCAGGTAGGGAACCTGTGCCTTAAATCACACACTTAAGTTGAACTGAGCAGTGACAGGGAGTCTCAAAACACCCACACACAAATGCAGTGAAGCTGACAAATAACAAGCACTTTGCAAATAAAGGTTCAACAGCTTATATATATAAATACATATACAACGTAGCATGTAAATATGTTTTTAATAAAAATCACAAATACTTATACAAGTTGTCAATTTCTATTATATACATTTGTGAATCATTGTGTGAACATTCATTAATATTGAGGGCTATCTGATTCCATACACTATAATGAGAAAATCCTATGACCACTATCCATACCCTTGGCTAGATGTTTTAGGCCAAATATTTCAAGCTATGGGATAGGTCATGTCTGCCTAGCAACTGCAAAAGAAGGTGATTTAGCATATTTCATAATATTTGCCTTGGCACCTGATGTGCTAAGGATCTAGTCTGCATCTCTAGCAGGAAAAATGGATAAGAGTAAGGATTTGAGCGAGATTGATGAAGGGCCAAATTGTGATGGCTAGACGACTGGATCAGAGCATCTCCAAAACTGCAGCTCTTGTGGGGTGTTCCTGGTCTGCAGTGGTCAGTATCTATCAAAAGTGGTCCAAGGAAGGAAGTGTGGTGAACCGGCAATAGAGTCATGGGCAGCCAAGGCCCTTGATGCACGTGGGGAGCGAAGGCTGGCCTGTGTGGTCAGATCCAACAGACAAGCTACAGTTGCTCAAATTGCTGAAGAAGTTAATGCTGGTTCTGATAGTAAGGTGTCAGAATACACAGAGCAGTTTGTTGCATATGGGGCTGCATAGCCACAGACCAGTCAGGGTGACCATGCTGACCCCTGTGCACCGCTGAAAGCACTGACAATGAGCATGTGAGCATCAGAACTGGACCACGGAGCAATGTAAGAAGGTGACCTGGTCTGATGAATCACATTTTCTTATTTGCTTTTTAAAAAGGTGTTTTTGTTATCTGATGATTAGTGAGAGTTTCTTGTTCCCCACCAAATCTCTCATTCTCTCATTTGTCTGCAGAAATTAGAAACTTGTGGCAACATAGATAGATACAACTTTTTTGTCATTACAAAGTAATTTCTTTATTTGTTTTTAATTAAAAAAGATTTTTAAAAAAGATTTTAAATTAAGGCAGATGGTCCAGGAGTCTGGAAAATGATGGGATGATGTCTTCCGGGTGCTAACCATGGTGAAGCTAGAGGGGAAAAACAACTGAGCTTCAGTTTTATAGTGTCATTAATTCACACAAAAAGAATAGTTTAATGTTTAGCTGTGATTCAGATTAACATCAGTTTCATGAATGACATCATATTTCTGATTATGAAAGAGCCAGTGTAAAATATTAACTGAATGCTTGTTAGTGGTGAATTTAATTAACTAATATGAATGCCCAGAGTTTTTGTAGTAGAGCCCAACACTTCACCTTAGCACGCTTGCAGGGAAGTTCAAAACTTGAGCAGGTACTCAGTGGAGTCTTTCTTTTCCTCCCAGATCTTGCTTTTACTGCTGATGGACTTTGTGTCATCCCTTCAGAAGCAGGAGACTCTGTAAAGGAGAGAACAAATGCAGTGCAAAATAGAAAATAATAGCAAATTATGGAAAATGCACTGTACATGACAAAAGGGCTTTTTCATAATTGGCCCAAAACTTGACTCTGCACCCAGTTCTAGGCTTGTCTTGGTGAAAAAAATGCAGGTTTGATTACATATAGAGGAATTCCTTATTAAATGTGGATCAGCTTTGTGAAATGTGAAACAGCTTCTAAATACAATGATGGACATTTCTCTGGAAACAGCTCTCAAAGACCAACAAATATAATAAACTTTCAGAGCAGATATCACATTTCACACTGTGCATTGTACTTAGAAGTGATATCTGCATGCATGTGAAGGTTTGATTTTATTATTTAATTATTTATTTTTTGTTAACTTACCAAATGTTTCTAAATGGGTCTTTACACTGTCCTCCAGCCTCAGCTCCTCCAGGGCTTTGACAAGTAACTCGATCTCTTTCTCTTCTTTCTGTGAATGGAATATTGGATCTCATGACCTATCTGTTCGGGTTTATTTATTCTATCTATATGTTCTCTTAATGTGAATATAACAGAAATCAAGAAAACGGGCATCTTCTCTCAAGGATTAATGATGTAGTGGACGTTTCACCTTAAAACGTTTGCAGGGAGGTTGCCCAGCATCACTCCCTGAGTGTTTCCTCTTCAGTCCAGATCTCACATCAGCTGGTGTTGTAATTTCTGGGAGAAAAACAGTGCACTCTTCGCTGGACTGGGGCATTTCTGGCTCAAAGCTGGAATCTTCCTTCTATAAAATAAATATTAGTTACCTCAGCCTATCCCAGACTGTCTATTCCAGAGAAAACAGGAGCATCTTCACTTACGAATTAAAGATGCAGTAGAGTTCAACGTTTTACCTCCACACTACTGCAGGGAGGTTGCTCAGCATCACCTGAGCAGACACTCCCTGAGCTCTCCATCATCAGTCCAGGACTCACACAAGAAGGTGATGGAATCTCCTTCCCTTCCTCAGAAGCAGGAGACTCTGTAAAGCAGAGCACAAATAGAATTTGAGAATGCACTGGAGATAACTAAGGGTGTTGTTACAGTGGGCCTAAATACTTAGTTTAGTTTAGTTTATTTATATAGCACAATAAAACAACAATCATTGACCATTGTGCTGTACAAAAATTATAAGATCAAAATAACAGCAATCGAGACAGGAAATAGTACATATACAGGCAAAAAAACAAGCTCAGGTTGACTCAGATTTTAAAAGCCTTTTAACATAAGATGAGTTTTAAGCTTTAGTTTAAACAGAGATTCTGTAGGGATTATCCTAATAGATAAAGGGAGGCTATTCCACAATTTGGGGCCAACTATGGCAAAAGCCCGGTCTCCCTTTCTTTTAAGCCTTGATCTGGGACGCTTTAACAGTTTCTGATTTGATGACCTTAAACATCTAGCAGATATGTTAACAGTCACAAGTTCAGATAAATAAGAAGGTGCCAGACCATTTAAGACCTTAAAAACAAAGAGTAAAATCTTAAACTCTATTCTAAAATACCCACTAAAATAACCACTGCAGAGAGAGTAAGACGGGGGTGATGTGATCAAATGTACGTGTGCCAGTAAGGAGTCTAGCAGCTGCATTTTGGACTAATTGCAAGCAGTTCATATAGGAATGACCAATACCTATATAAATTGAATTGCAATAGTCCAGACAAGAAGATATAATTGCATGAATTATTCTTCAAACTCAGCAGGGGTTAAAAAACTTTTAACTTTGGCCAGTAGTCTCAACTGGAAAAAACATGATTTGACAACTGTATTTACTTATCAAATAACAGGGCAGAGTCAAAGACAATACCTAGGTTTTTAACAGGTTTTACATAAGCAGCTAAGCTGCCTGACACTTGATTTAAGCTACCAGAGAGAGCTAACAGACCAAACACAATTGCCTTAGTCTTACTCTCATTTAAGTTCAGGAAATTTATCTGCATAAAAATTAAAAAATACTTTGTGTTTTTATATATAAAGAAAGCATATATAAAGAAAACAGAATGGGGGCAAGAATTGATCCTTGGGGTACCCCACAGGTCAGATGTGCTTTGGAGGATAATCATCCACTTACATAAACAGAAAAGGTTCTATTCAAATAAGATTTAAACCAGTCCAGTGCTTGACCTTTGATACTTAAGTCTACTCCTTCACATAAAGTCTTATCTTCACTTAAATTTTTACCTTCGACTGGAAGAACAGTGCACTCTCTGTTGGACTGTGGCATTTCAGGCTCAAAGCTGGAATCTTCCTTCTATAAAATAAATATTAGTTACCTCAGCCTATCTCAGACCGTCTATTCCAGAGAAAACAGGAGCATCTTCACTCAAGAAATAAAGATGTAGTTGAGTTAAACGTTTTACCTCCACACTACTGCAGGGAGGTTGCTCAGCATCACCTGAGCAGACACTCCCTGAGCTCTCCATCAAAAGTTCAGGAATTACACCAGAAGGTGATGGAATCTCCTTCCCTTCCTCAGAAGCAGGAGACTCTGTAAAGCAGGGCACAAATGCAATTTGAGATTGCATTGGAGATAACTAAGGGTGTTGTTAAAGAGGGCCTAAATACTTAAGTCTACTCCTTCACTTTAATCTTCATTTAAATTTGTACCTTCGACCAGGAGAACAGTGCTCTCTCTGCTGGACTGGGGTATTTCCGGCTCAAAGCTGGAATCCATCAACTGTAAAACAAATATTAGTTACCTTAAACTATCTCAGACTGTCTATTCCAGAGAAAACAGGAGCATCTTTACTCACGAATTAAAGATGTAGTAGATTTAAACGTTTTACCTCCACACTACTGCAGGGAGGTTGCTCAGCATCACCTGAGCAGACACTCCCTGAGCTCTCCATCATCAGTCCAGGACTCATAGAAGAAGGTGACGGAATCTCCTTCACTTCCTCAGAAGCAGGAGACTCTGTAAAGCAGGGCACAAATGCAGTTTGAGGAAGCACTGGAGATAACTAAGGGTGTTGTTAAAGTGGGCCTAAAAACCAGGACAGATTCAAGATTCATTCAAATGCTGCTGATGGAATTTGTTTTAATTGCTTTATCCTACATTTCTACTCTTTTTACTACTAATTGTATTCCTTCATTTTTTTAGTAGAAGATGCAGGACTCACTACCTGTCTTGGTGTTCTCCTTCCCATCAGAAAGTTGAGCTACAAGCAAAAATACAGGAAAATAAAGTTCTCCTATTACAGGATACATGGTGTAAAATAGCAGCTAATAAATTTCCAAAACAACAACAATGCAATAAAAACAATAAAAATAATTAATTCTAAATTTCCCTAACATGGGTAAAAATGCTCACTGTGGTTTTCCAAAAAAATAAACAAAATAAATATAAAATAGGAATATCTGATTGTAAAATCACATCTTGCTGAAATAGATGGCTATTTTCCTACTACTGTATCACATTATGTAATTAACTATTCATTTTATGTGAGAAGAATCTGTCACTCTACTCACACATGCCTGTTAATACAAGGTCTTAGACATGAACATGATACAGATATCAATTAACGTTATTCTGGGTAGTCAAGGCACACAAGGGGAACATGGGGGCTGGAAAATAGCAGGCCTTGAGAACAATGAAGTTTTCCTGTTAGGATTTATGTTATAGATAAAATAGAAATAAATTAAAACCTGATAAAAACACTTTACTACACAGATGTTGAAATGTGTGTGTGTGTGTGTGTGTGTGCCAGTGTTCACAGGGCACAGGTATTTGTGCATGGACACTACACAAGAAAAAGGACCATTATATAAAGACCGGGTCTGTGGCTTGTAAATTGTTTCCTACATAAAGTGCTTAAAAATGAAACATATACAGACAGCAGAAGAAAATATTAAGTACTATAGCAGGACAGTCTGACTTGGTAACTCATACAGAATAACTAAGGTGTGCTGGACACGCCTGTGTCCTGGGAATAAACAAGTTTTAAACAAATGACCAGAGAGGATCTAAGCAGATTGACTTTAACAGAAACTTGCTGCTCTACAGATTCAGAAGAAAAAAGTTCAGATTCAGCACTAGTCAATATTTCAGTATTTAGTAACTAATGCTTTGGTGTGTGATGGACAATTGGGGTATTTGGCAGTAATCTTATTCTGCTTTACATTAAAAAAGAAAGAAGCTATGAAAAAGAAATGTTACTTGGTGAATATGAAGAATAAAAGTTGATCTATTGTGTTATTGTGTTGCTGTATAACATCAGTAATGTTAATATAGACTGCTGCTCCAGAGTTACTCATTACGTTAGCTTACTTAGCTAACTAAAGCCTAACTAGACATGCAGGACACATTTATTCACCTATACAATAAAAATCCTTCATTCTTCCGATCTAACATTAGATTCATATGAAAGAAAATGGCCATTATGATGACCACAGGACGTGCTGACCTCTGCATGTTTCCTCAAGTATGATGTTAATTCTTCTAAGAAGAAATCGTATGTTAGTGAGGCAGAAGCGAGTAGCTACTTAAAACAAATCCTGCAGGTCAGACCACTGGTCATGGGTGTGCGAGGGTAGCGGGATGTGGTCAGGGTTTTCCTCCATCGTAGGCTACAGTATTTCCAGGCTCGGACACTGCAGTGTTAATGCTCTAGAGAATTTGTGTACAATCACTGTCCAATTTAATAGAAACACCTGTACACCTGTTTATTTATAAAGTTATCCATTCAGAGCAGTCATGTAGCAGCAGCGCAATGTGTAAAATCATGCAGGGCAAAAAGAAACATTCAGAGGTAACCAGAATCTGAAAAGAGTATTTAATCACAGTTTAGTAGTGAGGACTTTATGAATTTCTTCACTGAAAAAAATGGTCTTGAAATGAATCAAGAACAAAATTGTGGATCTTCAGTCAAGTTTCAGGTCACACCATTGTACAGAAACTGTGCTAGTTAAAATCACAAATGACTTTTTTTTTGTGTTAGACAAAAGGCTGGATCTCACTATCAGTTTTTCTTGATTTTAGCACTGCATTCGACACTATGCATCATGACTCCTATAGATTATGACAAAATTTCACAGGTATTCAGGGACAGGCATTAAGATGGTTTAGATCCTACCTGTCTGATCAATACCATTTTGTAAAATTAAAAGGGGAACTAGCCGGTGTAATGGCAGTGAAATATGGGTCATATAAAATTATGACCTAAATTATTAAATTCTGATAAGAAAGATATTACTATTCAGTCCAAAAAAAGTAAGTACTCTCACAATACTCCTTGCATTTAGACAGATGTACTGTTACTACTAGCTCGGCAGTGAAAGACCTTTGCTGTTATATTAGACAGTAGCAAGTCTTTTGAAAATCATATCGCCCATATTACAAAAACACCTTAGACCTTAGAAATATTGCCAAGCCAATAAACATCTTATGTGTATCTGATGCAGAAAAGCTAATTCATGCATTCATGAATCACCTCCAGACTGGACTATTGTAATGCATTACTAGGTGGTTGTCCTGCATCTAAAATAAACAAGCTACAGTTAGTCCAACATGCAGCCACCAGAGTTCTTACCAGGTCAAGAAAAATATGATCATATAACCCAATATTTTATCATCCCTACACTGGCTACCTGTTAAGTTTAGAATCGATTACAAACTACTGCTACTCACATACAAGGCCCTAAATGGTTTAGCTCCCATGTATCCAACTTGTCTTCTAACATGCTACAATATGTCACACTCTTTGAAAACACAAAACTTTTGAACAGTGTTCGGGGCTCCAGATACACTCTCCCAGCTTAAATGTAGTTTAAAGAGTTTTAGCTCTTTAGCCAGGCATACCACGTAATACATTCCATAACCTTCTGCTCCAGTACATCTGAAAATGCACATTATCATCTACTGCTTGCTAATAATATGAACAGCAGCTATGCTGATTCGTTTCATGTAGATTTTGGACATTTGAAGAGAAGATGCCAACCCTTTGAGGACTTTGAGGATAACAACCTTCTAATCAATACACAAAATGACATTCTTTAACATTGTACTTATGCTGTATTGCCATCATTGAGTTGGTGTTGAATCTATGAAGAACTCAGATGTTAAGCCAATTTGTGAGTAACCTCCAGACGACCTCGTCCAAAGCGCATATATATATATATATACACTACCAGTCAAAAGTTTGGACACACCTTTTAATTCAGTGTTTTTTGTTTAGGGATTTATTTTCTACATTCTAGAACAATACTGGAGATTTCAAAACTATGAAATAACACACATGGACTTAAGTAATCCATATGTAATAACAACAAAAAACAGTCCGTTTTTACCGTATTGTCAAGTGCATTTGCAAAAGCCATCAAGCACCATGATGAAACTGGCTCACATGAAGACCATCCCAGTAAAGCAAGACCAAAATTTACCTCTGCTGCAGAGGAGAAGTTCATTTAGAGTTACCAGCCTCAGAAATCACCAATTAACAGCACCTCAGATTAGAGCCGTTATGAAGGCTTTACAGAGCATCAGTAGCAGACATATCTCAATATCAACTGTTCAAAGGACATTATTGTGTATTTCGGCCGCCTTCAGCATTGTTTTACAATGTAGAAAGAAATAAACATCAGGAAAGACCATGGAATTAGGAAGGTGTGTCAAACTTTTGACTGGTAGTGTATATCTGGTCGAGTGCAAGTGGACAAGTAGATTAAACTTCCTACTGCCTCTCTGTACTTTCTTGGTTCTTTCATCATCTTCAGAATACTCAGGTTTCAGTTCACATGGAGTCTCTCTAGACTTGCAATTTTGCATCTCAAATCGATCTAGTATTTTCCTCACATATCTCTCCTGTGACATTTTAACTAGACCTTCTGCCTGTTCAAAATCTATCCCTAGAAAATATTTCAACCTACCCATGTCTTTCATTTTGAATCTTTCAGTGAACATTCCCTTTACACTTTTCACAACACTTTCACTGTTAGCTGCTATAATTAGGTCATCAACCCATATTATCAGGATTATTTTCTCATTCTGCCTTTCCCTTGTATACACGCAGTTATCAGCTGGGTTCTGTGTAAAACCATTCTCAATTAAACATACATGTACCATAGTGTTCCAGTTTCTGCCTGATTGCTTTAGGCCATAGAGAGATTTCTCTAACTTGCATACTAGCTTTTCACCCTGTCTTTTGCTCATAACCCTCTGGTTGTACCAAGTAAATTTCACAGTCAATCGGTGCATGCAAATAAGCTGTCTCAACGTCCATCTGGTGTAAGACTAAATTTTCCTGTGCTGCCTTCTGCATGACCACTCTTACACTTGTCACATCTGACAAATCTCGCCTTGTATTTTCAGATCCATTAATGTCTCTTTTAATTGTGTAGACCCATCTGCCCCCAACTGGCTGTTTGCCTGGTGGCAACTGAGTGAGTGTGAAGGTCTTATTCCCTTTCCATTAATCAAACAATTTTCTCCTCCGCAGCCCAAATTGACCCGGTCTGTTCTGATCACTTATAAAAAATGAGGTATGTATGATCACCTTTTTTTTTTTTGTTTCACCTTTTTAGTCAGCTTGTTTCCAACACATTAACATATATTTTGCACTTTTTTATATTTGGCAAATATTTGGTATGATAAACCTCATTTATGTAAAATTATACCTCATTTTTGAGTAAAAAAAACAGAAATTCTGAATTATTTTCACTATGGTAATGATCAGAGCCACATAAGTAGATGGAATATCACAGACTGGTATATGTCAATGTTTAGTCAGGATATTGTCTTGAAACCATTTCATTTTTTTAATGGCAGCAAATAGTCACACCTGTTGTCCTCCCGGGTCAAACTGACCCGGTCTGATTTGACTGCTTATAAATCATAAAGTGTATAATGATCACACCATCGCCACACATTTTTTTTTAACATTTTACACTTGTGATACCCAGCAGGGGGCAGCAGCTGACCTACCAACATGGGGCTACACACACACACACACACACACACACACACATACGGGGTTGGACAATGAAACTGAAACACTGGCCAATTTAGTGTTGTAGATTTCATGGCTAACTTTGACCAGCCTGGTGGCCAATCTTCATTGATTGCACATTCCACCAGTAAGAGCAGAGTGTGAAGGTTTAATTAGCAGAGTAATAGCACAGTTTTGGTTAAAATATTGCAATGCACACAACATTATGGGTGACATATCAGAGTTCAAAAGAGGACAAATTGTTGGTGCATGTCTTGCTGGCGCATCTGTGACTAAGACAGCAAGTCTTTGTGATGTATCAAGAGCCACGGTATCCAGGGTAATGTCAGCATACCACCAAGAAGGACGAACCACATCCAACAGGAGTAACTGTGGATGCAAGAGGAAGCTGTCTGAAAGGGATGTCCGGGTGCTAACCTCGATTGTATCCAAAAAACATAAAACCACAGTTGCCCAACTCACTGCAGAATTAAATGTGCACCTCAACTCTCCTGTTTCCACCAAAACTGTCCATTGGGAGGTCCACAGGGTCAATGTACATGGCCGGGCTGCTATAGCCAAACCTTTGGTCACTCGTGCCAATGCCAAACGTTGGTTTCTTGGGCTGTGGACAATGTGAAACGTGTATTGTTCTCTGATGAGTCCACCTTCACTGTCTTTCCCACATCCGGGGAGAGTTCACGGTGTGGAGAAGCCCCAAAGAAGCGTACCACCCAGACTGTTGCATGCCCAGAGTGAAGCATGGGGGTGGATCAGTGATGGTTTGGGCTGCAATATCATGGCATTCCTAGGCCCAATACTTATGCTAGATGGGCGCGTCACTGCCAAGGACTACTAAACCATTCTGGAGGACCATGTGCACCCAATGGTTCAAACATTGTATCCTGAAGGTGGTGCCGTGTATCAGGATGATAATGCACCAATACACACAGCAGGGCTGGTGACAGAGTGGTTTTGATGAACATGAAAGTCACCAGATCTAAATATTATTGAGCCACTTTGGGGTGTTTTGGAGGAAGCGAGTCAGGAAACGTTTTCCTCCACCAGCATCACGTAGTGACCTGGGCCACTATTCTGCAAGAAGAATGGCTCAAAATCCCTCTGGCCACTGTGCAGGACTTGTATCTGTCATTCCCAAGGCAATTGATGCTGTATTGGCCATAAAGGAGGCCCTACACCATACTAATGAATTATTGTGGTCTAAAACCAAGCGTTTCAGTTTCATTGTCCAACCCCTGTATATATATATATATATATATATATATATATATATATATATATATATATATATATATATATATATACACATATACACACACACACACCACTCCAAAAACATGGCATATTTTCTATGTAAATAAAACTTCTTTTACACCTCTTATGCTTATTATTATATTTAATTTATGAACAATAAACCTCATTTACATGAAACACTGATATATGGTATATGTTAAACATTAGCCAGCATATCCCCATGTGAAAGCTGACTGATGCAACTGTATTCATAAATAAGTGAGAGCAAACAAATATGATTTGCAAAACACAACATGTATTTTATTTCAAAACAATTTTAAACATTGCAAACTAAAAATACAATGAACAGAAACTGTGTGTGTGTGTGTGTGTGTGTGTCTTCATTTGCACCCTGCTGGACTTCCATGACCATGCTGGCAGAGGCTGGCATGCAGGGAAGAACTTGGCATCGGCTTAAGAGAGGTGTCACAAGTTCTCTTCCAAGTTCCTCAAGGAACAGCCTCCTTTGTGGCACTTCCCTGATTCCAGCTTGGGTCCATCTCTCTCCACAGCACAAAGGAGTTGTATGCAGGCGCATCAAGCATGTTGTAAAAACACTGCCAGGGAATAGCGGGCTGTCATTCATTTACAACTATACACACTGGTGACCTGCAACAAAAGTAACAAACAACAAATCCAGTCAAAATTAATTTTATATTTTCTTACACAAGAATGCAATGCATGGAGCTGAATGAAAAATATTACATGAAAAAGTGCAATACCTTGTCGAGGTTGTAGGCTCCCCTTTGTTTTTGTTGTAGTCAAGGATGATCTGGGGCTTTTTGTCCTCTTTGGTGCTAACTGCAGTGTCACGATGCAGAGTGCTCATGAGAAGCACATTCCTTTATTTGGGGAGTAGGAGACAAGAGCAGTGAATACAAACTTGGAGGAGAATTTTGCCCTGTCTCTTGTCTCTGGTTTATTTTTTTCTCACAGTTCCCACCATGGCCAGCTTCCTCCTTAGCAGCTCCTGGCCAAGACATAGGACATGAAAAAGTTGTCAAAGGTGATGGCGTGTCCCCCAAAGACCCTCTGTCACCTCGAGAACCACACGCTGGCCATCCGCAGGTTTGCCGGGTATACACCTGCATGTTCCAGGCATAGCTAGTCTGGGCATCGCCAGGCTACCCAGATTTTAATTCCATACTTGGCAGGTTTACTTGGCATATATTGCTTAAACCCACAGTGACCTCTGAACAGGACCAGGTGCTCGTCCATGGTCACATAGTGCCTGGATGATATGTTGGTTGCAGGCGTTGCACCCACTTATCCCAGACCTGTTGGATGGCAGACAATTTGTCTCTGTACGGCACGCTGGTCTGGTGCTGCGATCATCAAATCGTATGATGCTTGAAATGAGCTGGAATGTTTTCAGTGGCATGGTGGCACAAAAATTTGCCCTCCCCATCTGAGCATGCCACAGGCTGGGCGTAGCCTCTTTACTGGAGTGGTAGACCCCAGCAAGAATCAATAGACCCAGATATCCCTGTAGATCTATTTGATCTAATTTTTTCCAGCTGTCACCATATACACGATACCCCCTCCTTGTTGGTCATGTCTAACACTGTCTTTTGAATATAAATAACTCAAAGAAGTTGACTTTATGGTATCAACACGAGAGACAGCATACCTTGTTGGCCCTTGGGGGCTCCTCTCGCGCTTTGTCCCCAACATGCGGCGTCGGTCACTTGGAGGGATGGAGGACCAGAGAATATTTCCATCTTTTGATTGGAAAATTTCTTCCATTTCAGGAGGCTCCTCATCAGTTGATTCCTCCTCGTCTGTGGTATTTTCTTCCTCTGACACTTCCTGCTCCTCTTCTGCGGTTCTGCCTCATCTCTGTCCTCCTCCAAAGGGTCAAGAAATTAGGTCAAGGGCCTGGAATGCTGTGTAGGTCCTCTTCATTTTGCTGTCTTAGAGTGAAATGTGAAATTCCCCAAGGATGCTATAATTCAGGGTTTTTTTGTTTATTGTTATCTTGTCCCCAAATGGGCAAAGGCATATCTCATAGCTTTTGTTTTGTTTGGTGGCCCAATGAAATGCAGTGCCCAATGCTTTGAAACAGTGTTTGACTGTGTGTGTGTGTGTGTGTGTGTGTGTGTGTGTGTGTGTGTGTGTGTAGCCCCATGTTGGTAGATCCAGATGTTGCATATCACAAGTGTGAAATGTTTACAAATGTGTAGCTTTTGTTTTGTCTGGAGGCCCAATGAAATGCAGCCCAATACTTTGCAGAATGTGTGTGTGTGTGTGTGTGTGTGTGTGTGTCTGGCCTTGTGTGTGTGTGTGTGCTATGTTGGTAGATGTGTGAAATGTTTACAAATGTGTAGCTTTTGTTTTGTCTGGAGGCCCTCTAAATGAGAATGTACAATGCCCAATACTTTGAAGAGTGTGTGTGTGTGTGTGTGTGTGTGTAGCCCCATGTTGGTAGATCAGATGTTGGTATGTTCAATGTTCATGGAAAGCTCAAAAGTGTGACAATGGGTCACTACTAAATGTGGCAGGTCAAATTGATGGTGTTATAAAAAATTATTCATACACACATAATTTAACAAAATTTTAATATTTAATATTTTCAAAGAGCATAGTATTGAATCATGCATGTCATTTTCATGCAAGTATATGAAAGAAAACCCAAGTTATGACAATTTGACCCGAGAGACAAAAAGGAGGGCTGAAGTGATACGCCATCTTTTTGTCCATAGCATTTCCATTGCCCTGACTTAGATTGATGTTACACTGGCATCCTGGTAGGTTTGAGGAATATCGCATATTGCAGCTTGTCCTCCATATCCTCCAGTCTCCAAATTCTCCTCTTGGCTCTTAGTGGGTTCCTTGATTCCAGTTTTCAGCTAACTTGACCTGGCTGTTTGCATTCACTCTGTTCAGGCATAGTCTCTCCAGAAACACCACTTTGAATACCTTGACCTGAGTACATTTTTCACATTTTCATCAACATTTCCTTCAATGTTATTGATTTTTAGGATATACAACTTTTTTTAGGATTTTGTGGCTGTGTGATTGGGTGTTTGTGTTTCCTTTTTTCTAGTTGTCTAGCTGTGAATCTCACCCAACCTGTGCTTTTGAACCTTGCTCTGTGTTAGGGATAGTACACTAGATAAGCTGGGCTGTTTTGTAGCCAGTAGAAAATACCTTGCTCACATATCTAGAGTCTAATTTGCTCCTCTCTCGTTTGTAAGCAAAACATACTGATCCGGACTTCTGCATTTTTAGAAATGTTTGGCATCTTTCCTGTGAACTTGCTTTCGTATGGCATTTTCTTGGTATGTCTACTATGGCACCTGTTTCCTCCACAGCAAAGCTGATGTCTGCATAAGCGTGTTTCCATAACTTGTATCTAGTAACTAAACTTTCAGTCAGTAGGCACCTGCTCATATCATAAAGGGTTCTCCAACCTCTCTGCTATTTTTCACTCTGGTAGAATTGAATAAGGTACAGGCGTTTAGTGTCTAATCCTATTTTTCGTTAACAGTGCCAGAAAGTCTGCTCATAAATTCAGTGCCGTTATCTGAACAGATGCACATGACCTCTCCATTAGGTGCTATGTCTGCTAGGAACTTTTCTGTGGCTAGTATGTGTCACCTTTAGACTTTACAAAATACACTAACATAATTGCCTGAGTAGTCATCTGCCATAAGACTTTGTATATCTATGTACCCTTATATGCTCAATGTTGGCATAGGACCGGCTAAGTCAGTGTGGACTAGTTCTAAAGGTTTCTTTGCCTTTCTGTCTGGCTCCCTATTTCTCGTCTGAGTGAATTTTCCCTGTTTACACACTTCACATGACTGATTTGGTTTGACTGTGAGTCGCTTTTATCTCCATACCTCTCACTACACCTTGAAACTTTTGTAAATCTTTATAGTTACAATGAATCTGCTACCACCTTTGCCCCAGTAACCATATGACTTTTCCCCTTTGGAAAGTGATTATTTATCCTCCATTTGTTGCCCTTGCCACTGCTAGAAAATGTCATGTGGGTATGAAGGCATCATTATTTGTGACCCCGTGACATTTTCTACTCAGCCTCCTAAAGTACTGTGATTCTCCATAAACTGTACACAAATTAGTGTCTCACTCAGTCCCCTTCAAATTTCATATGAAAACTGACGCTTGAACTTGACTCTTCCCACGTACTTTCAGCGCGTTCTTCAATCACGCCAGACTGCAAGCGTCACAGAGTGAGGATCAAGAGGACAAGTGTGTGTGTGTGTGTGTGTGTGTGTGTGTGTGAAGATCAAGGAAAGGCTAGTATTTAGCTTGTTCCAGTCACTCAAATGTCATACACATCTACTTGCAATACAGTGGAATGATGCAATAAGTTTACCATCCCTGCCACTGTTAATGAGCCTTTATTTTATTTATTTATTTATTTATTTTAATTTTATTTTTTATTATACCCTCCCTGTTGGCTTGGGTGCATAGTATGGCAAACTAAGATCAGCCCCTGGGTATACGCCATACGGCAATAGACACTAATCCCAACCGTTAAATAACAAAGTTCTAAGAAATTAGTCTACAGTGTTTCACACCTCACAAGGAATAGTCAAGATTTTAATCACAGTTACTTTTCTCAAAAAGGCATTCTTGATGCCGTGTTCAGAAAACTGCAATCTCCAGAGGGCGTAGCGAATATAGAAAAAATGTATATGGGCAGGTGCGCTTGCCTCTGACTACTCCAACTATCCAGAAATCAAAGGGCGAGGAAATTGCTGATGTGTCGGTATGCCTGCTAGATGGCCCCAGTGATCCCAACTCAGAAATCCCTGATTGGTTAATGGAACAGGTTCATTGCCCACTTATTTTAACTTCAGGTGCCTGCACTTTTACTTCTGCAGGCCCCTTCACGGCCACTAGATGAAATATGGTTGGATAAATACTCTTATCATAAATATACAATACTGGAAGCAGCGCAACCAAAGAAGAAAAGCTATGAAATGTAGAGAATAGACTATCGGGAATAATTTAATACACATTCATGGAAAAATATATTAAATATATTAAAATGCAAGTCAGTGATTCAGATCACTGCTGTTTAGGCCAGCAGAGAAGACCTTGCTGGCCCTGACGATCGCCACTGAGTTCCAGGTGCGCCAGATCTTTCAACTGCTGCGATATATGAAAACAAACAAAACATTACCGCGTCTCATTATCAACTTCTTTGGAACATTTATTAATAAACTTGAACAAGCGCCGGCTCTGTACATCCGACATTAACACTATAAACTTTTTACGAGAGTGCATTGTATTATGTAATGACATCACACCCAAATGAACCGTAATACATTCAATAAAACAAGAGTAGTTCGGCTGATGCTGTAATCTAATGAGTAAGAGTGCAATACTTAACAATAAATATGAAATGATATGATTAGAAATATTCCCTTTGTGTGCTATTTAAATTAATGCAATTAAAACCATTTAAACTTGACTGTGTAATCTGCATAGTAAAATGCAGTAAACTATAACTTCTTTGCACATTATTTGATTTAAGTTGATCAATGGAGATTTACATTACTTACTCTGATGTTTAATTCGTTATAGATAATTATCACTCTGTTATCTATGAAACATTTAGATACCTGGATGCCTCTACCACTGCAGCTAATCCTACTGAAGAGACATTGTTAAAAACATTCATCTAATTTCAGCTTTTGTGTACAACCTCTTTTGCAGATTTTGAATTGCTGCATAGACAGCCACTGAATTCTGCATCCCATAAATAAGTGCTTGTTGTGGGAAGTGGTAGCTCAGTGGTTAAGGTGTTGGCTCAATGATTTGATTATTGTGAAGTCAAATTTCAGGATCACCAAGTTGCTGCTGCTGGACCCTTGTGCAGAACCCTTTACCCCTTAACTGCTCAGCTGTGTAAATGTGAGTTGCTCTGGATAAGAGTGTCTGACAAATCTTGTAAATGTAAATGCTACTGTTTGTTTGCAGTCAAATAAATCTGTATATGCCCTAGACATGCTGGATGGGAGAGTATGTGATGATAGGATGATATATTTTAGTTTGTAGTGTTTCAGTTAGAACTCCATCACCATATCACACAAAAATAATAATAAACATAATTTATTTAGAGTAAGCGCTCTGTGTGCTGCCATTGTCCAGTAAAAGTCCATTATGATTAACTCATGTTAATAATAAGAATATGAACAATAAAATAATTACAACACAGGACAGCTGTTCTAACTGTTAGATAAGCTTTATTTCAACTCCACTGATCAAAATGTTTGCTTACAGTTGCCTTTTAGTCCTACTGCCAACACGATTTTTCCATTTTCAGACAGTTCACATTTATCTATGACAAGAAGCAAGATATGCCACAAATGATCTAAAACCACACCATCAGACTGAGCTTTGTCCAGCAACTTCCATGTACATTAGTGTCTTAAAAATCAATTTCAGCCACAGCAGTATGTCAGAGCTTGAGATGCATTTCCTCAAAACACCTGGAATCAGTTATAAATGTTGCCTGCACAGACAAAACAAGGACATTTTAAGACACATTGAGGCCATTTCTGTCATAAATGAACACACTAGCCTTCAAAATAAGGAATGTACAAAACAGAAAAGAAATATATAAAAGGTGGACACTTTATAGCCTTGCTAAGGCCATAATAAAATATATAGTGGGGTCCAAATGTCTGAGACCACTAGGAAAATGCTTCTTTTTGCATTTT
>NC_080718.1:1196738-1222885 GCF_019097595.1 Hemibagrus wyckioides | reverse complement strand
CAAAGAACCGAATCAGTAAAATGATCAGAACTTCCCATCAATGCTAGTGTGTGTGTGTGTGTAGTGTGTGAGAGTGTGAAGGTGTGAGTGTGAGTGAGAGAGAGAGGCGTCCAGCTAGAGTGAGGGAAGAGGTTTTTTTTGTTTAAGTTGTATCGTCTTTAAACTGATATTTAAGCAGAGGACACTGCACGCTTTGGATTCCATTTAGACTTCATATTTTAACTGTAACTTTCATTTTGTGTTTATTGTTAATAATTTTTTGCAATGAAGTTCAAGCATATTATAGTTTTATATATGTAACAGAGGCTTGCGCTAGGTGCCGTGCAGCGAGTTGTATAAAGCATGTTTCAACTTGCTTATAAGTCACCTTGCTTTTACTACCTTTACTCCACTGATCTCAGTAGTATTATAAGCTGCACTTTAGCTTATTTGTTAGCGCGCCCGAGCTTAAGTGTGCTATAACTTTTCATGCTGATAAGTATTGTAGTTTATTTTATATTAATTTTTAAATGCATTTGTTATGGACTTCACTTCCTGCACACGCTAGAAACATGGTTCCAACGTTAAAATGTTGCTCATGTTGTGCTTAAGTGTGCTATTATGTTTCATGCTGAAGTATTATAGTTTATTTTATATGCATTTTTAAATGCATTACGGACTTCAGACCGCTACTCTGTGTGTGTGTGTGTGTGTGTGTGTGACGTCAGCTAAAGTGAGGGAAGAGGTTGGACGCATCTTCTTTAAACTGTTCCCAGTGCACACACTAATTCGTTTAGATTTCATATTTGAACTGTGACTTTAGTTTGTATATTATTTGAGAATGTCTTGCAATAGTTTAAGCATATTTAGCGTGTATATCATATATTGTGTATTTGACGGTGGCTAGTGGTAGTGCATGTAAAGTATTAGTACCACTGATCTCAATGATGTTACAAGTGGCATTTTAGCTTATTTGATAGAGCGTCCGCCTCCCATGCTGGAGACCTGGGTTCGAGGAATGTCTTGCAATAGTTTAAGCATGTATAGCTTTTATATTTGTAACGGAGCGTAGCATTACGTGCTGTGATGTAAACCTCATTTTAATAAGTTAACTTGCCAGTAATGGCTTTCATCGCTTCTGGTACTTTGTTAGCGCGTTCGCCTCCCATGCTGGAGACCCGCTCGGAGTTGTATTTATATATTATTTCAGAAGCTTTTATATAGCTTTTATATTTGTAACGTTCATCGCTTGTGGCACTTTGTTAACGCACCCACCTCCCATGCTGGAGACCCGTGTAAAATATTGTAAAATATTAGTACCACTGATGTCAATAACATTACAAGCTGCAGTTTAGCTTATTTGGTAGAGCGCCCGCCTCCCATGCTGGAGACCCGGTCAGAGTGGTATTTATATATTATTTGAGAATGTTTTGCAATAGTTTAAGCAACATATCGCTTAAACGGTAATAGCTAGAAACATGCTTCCAACGCTAAAATGCTGCTTAGGTATGCTATTACTTTTCATGCTGATAAGTATTATAGTTTATTTTAGATGGATTTTTAAATGTATTGTATTTCAAGTGTGTGTGTGTGTGTGTGTGACGTCAGCTAGAGTGAGGGAGGAGGGTTTTTTTTAATTATTTGAGCATGTCTTGCAATAGTTTAAGCAACATATTCGCAATCACACTCGCATTTTCTTCTGGAAATGCAACATTCTAATGCAAAATGCTATTGGTTTCATTCAGAAAAACACAAATGCCGAGCTACAGCTAGCACTAGCTAGCCAAATAGCTAATGCAAAATACTATTGGTTTCATTCAGAAAAACACAATTGCCAAGCTATAGCTAGCACTAGCAACGTTTTTGGGCCCCACAGTGTTGGTGTGCTCCAGATGGCAGGACCCTGCCATGTTAGAACACCTGTACAGGTGTGTGTATGTGTGTGCGTCTGTGTGTGTGTGTGTGTACAGATGTGTGTGTACAGATGTATGTGTTTGTGTGTGTACAGATGTGTGTGTGTGTGTGTATGCACGTACACAGACAGGTGCACTTTTTTGTGTAGCCAGTCTGTGTCTGCCATGTATTTTGGGATGTAGGAACTCCCATGTACAAAGAGTAAGTATCCTGACTAGGATTTTAAGATATGAGCGACTCAGCCCCATGAGGCCTCACTCAGTTTTTGTGCTAAAACATGTTCACACTGGTGTCTTAATGGTTTAATCCCAGCCTACACATCTGAGTGAATGTCACGATTAGCTGATTTCTATGAACAGTTATCACATGAAGTGAAGTTATTAGGTGTTTTTTCTCCTCATGCTGCTTTTTTTTGTCAGACTGACAGACTAGCCAAATAGAATCAGAAATCAGAATCAGAAAAGGTTTTATTGCCGGGTACAGCAAAGGGTTAGCAAAGAGCACTTTACAGTACTAGGAATTTGTCTTGGTGTCAGGTGCGAACATTTACACAGGTATGAGATGTCTGTACAAATGTACACAATTTTAGAATAGAGCTAGAATAAGTTAAATAAATACTGTATAAAGTGACATGCAGGAGAAGTAGTGCAATTTAGAATGTAAAAAGTGAAAGTGACTGTCCAAACATTACAGATGTGAAGTATGTACACAATCTCGCTAATGCAAAATGCTATTGGTTTCATTCGGAAAAACACAAATGTCGAGCTATAGCTAGCACTAGCTAGCCAAATTGCTAATGCAAAATGCTACCGGTTTCATTCAGAAAAACACAAATGTCAAGCTATAGCTAGCACTAGCTAGCCAAATTGCTAATGCAAAATGCTACCGGTTTCATTCAGAAAAACACAAATGTCGAGCTATAGCTAGCACTAGCTAGCCAAATTGCTAATGCAAAATGCTATTTGTTTCATTCGGAAAAACACAAATGTCGAGCTATAGCTAGCACTAGCTAGCGAAATAGCTAATGCAAAATGCTACCGGTTTCATTCAGAAAAACACAAATGCCGAGCTATAGCTAGCACTAGCTAGCACAATAGCTAGCTAGCGCAATAGCTAATGCAAAATGCTACCGGTTACATTCAGAAAGAAACGAATGCCGAGCTATAGCTAGCACTAGCTAGCACAATAGCTCATGCAACATGCTATTGGTTTCATTCAGAAAAACGCGAATGCCGAGCTACACCTAGCACTAGCTAGCCAAATAGCTACTGCAAAATGCTATCGGTTTCATTCAGAAAAACACGAATGCCGAGCTATAGCTAGCTCTAGCAACATTTTGGGCCCCACACTGTTGGTGTGCTCCAGATGGCAGGACCCTGCCATGTGAGAACACCTGTACAGGTGTGTGTGTGTGTGTGTGTGTACAGATTTGTGTGTACAGGTGTGTGTGTGTATGCATGTGTGTGTGTTGGTTTCATTCAGAAAAACACGAATGCCGAGCTATAGCTAGCACTAGCTAGCACAATAACTTGTGCAAATGCTGTTGGTTTCATTCAGGAAAACATGAATGCCGAGCTATAGCTAGCACTAGCTAGCACAATAGCTCATCCAAAAGCTATTAGTTTCATTCAGAAAAACACGAATGCAGAGCTCCAGCTAGCACTAGCCAGCACAATAGCTCATGCAAAAGCTATTAGTTTCATTCAGAAAAACATGAATTCCGAGCTATAGCTAGCTCTAGCAACGTTTTGGGCCCCACACTGTTGGTGTGCTCCAAATGGCAGGACCCTGCCATGTGACAACACCTGTACAGGTGTGTGTATGTCTGTGTGTGTGCATGTGTGTGTGTCTGTATGTGTGTGTGTGTATGCATGTGTTTATTGGTTTTATTCAGAAAAACACGAATGCCGGGCTATAGCTAGCACTAGCTAGCCAAATAGCTTCTGCAAAATGCTATCGGTTTCATTCAGAAAAACTTGATTGCCGAGCTATAGCTAGCACTAGCAACGTTGTTGGGCCCCACACTGTTGGTGTGCTCTGGATGGCAGGACGCTGCCATGTGAGAACACCTGTACAGGTGTGTGTGTGTACAGATTTGTGTGTACAGGTGTGTGTGTGTGTGTGTGTGTGTACAGTTGTGTGTGTACGTGTGTTTTGGTTTCATTCAGAAAAACGCGAATGCCGGGCTATAGCTAGCACTAGCTAGCGAAATAGCTAATGCAATATGCTATTGGTTTCATTCAGAAAAACACGAATGCCAAGCTATAACTAGCACTAGTTAGCCAAATAGCTAATTAGTGTGATTGCGTAAGTGATTATCGTCACTCTTTATTATTATTATTATTATTATTATTATTCCGGTTCCTGGACTCGCTACTAGTCCTAAATGGTAATAGCTAAAAACATGGTTCCAACGCTAAAACGTTCATCATGTTATGCTTAAGTGTGCTATTACTTTTCATGTTGATAAGTATTGTAGTTTATTTTATATTAATTTTTAAATCCATTTTTTTTTACAGACTTCACTTCCTGGTTTCTATATGGACATTTAAAAAGAGTGCACACAGTTCGGCTTTTGTCGGAGGTTATCGGTAGCTTCCGTAAACAGGAGGTTTGTTTTTTAAGGTAGTATCGTGTTTAAACTGTTGCTACAGCTTGAATTCTAACTGTACCGCTACATGCTACCTTAAACTTCAGCTATGCTTCACTCCCTGGGCTTCCCGGACATTTCAGCATAGCGCACACGCTGGTTAGTTTAGACTTCATATTTTAACTGTAACTTTAGTTTGTGTTTATTATTTGAGAATGTTTTGCAATTGTTTAAGCATGTATAACTTTTATATATGTAACGGAGGCTAGCGGTGGTGCAGGCAAAGCGGTGTTGGTAAATACTACTTACACAGACTACATTAAACTTTAGCTATGCTTCACTTCCTGGGTTTCATACGGACTTATGCTTAAATGCAAAGCGCACTCGCTAATTCGTTTAGACTTCATATTTTAACTGTGATGCTAGATTGTATTTATTTGAAGATTTCTTGCAATAGTTTAAGTATGTATAGCTTTTATATTTGTAACGTTCATCGCTTGTGGCACTTTGTTAGCGCGCCTGCCTCCCATGCTGGAGACGCGTGTAAAATATTGTCAAATATTAGTACCACTGATGTCAATAACATTACAAGCCGCAGTTTAGCTTATTTGTTAAAGTGCCCGATAATACGATTATAGCTAGAAACATGATTACAACGCTAAAATGCCGCTTATGTGTGCTATTACTTTTCATGCTGATAAGTATTATACTTTTTATATAGATTTTTAAATGTATTTTTCACGGACTTCAGACTGCTTGTGTGTGTGTGTGTGTGTGTGTGTGTGTGTGTGTGACACGTCAGCTAGAGTGAGGGATGAAGGTTTTTTTGGTTATCTGTAGATATGTAAAACATTACTCCACTGATCTCAGTAGTATTATAAGCTGCAGTTTAGTTTCTTGGTAGAAGCCGTAAACATCCCTCTGTAGATGCTGTAAACAAGCATGTAAAACATTACTCCACTGATCTCAATAGTGTTATAAGTTACAGTTTAGCTTATTTGGTAGAGCGCCCGATAATACGATAATAGACATATTTTAACTGTGACTTTGTCACAGTTCAAATATGAACTGTTTGTTTGTTCAAATATATATTAGTTTGTATATTATTTGAGAATGTCTTGCAATAGTTTAAGCATATTTAGCGTGTATATCGTATATTGTGTATTTGATGGTGGCTAGTGGTAGTGCATGTAAAGTATTAGTACCACTGATCTCAATGACTTTACAAGTGGCAGTTTAGCTTATTTGGTAGAGCGTCCGCCTCACATGCTGGAGACCTGGGTTCGAGACCTGCTCGGAGTTGTATTTATATATTATTTCAGAAGTTCTCACAACAGTTTATATATTTATATATATATATATATACAGTGAAACCTTGACTTACGAGTGACTCAACTTACGAGTTTTCCGAGATACGAGCCGTCACTCGCTCAATTTTTTGCTTTAAGATATGAGCCGAGATCTGAGTTGCGAGCGAGCTTACGCCACCCGCCACTTGGTAGCCCAGCGAGCGGTCAGTTCACATGGTTATCACTCCAGGTCGTGCGTTGGCGCTGTGTAACGACACTTCCTCACTCATTTTCCAAACATTTTGAAAGGGAGGAAGAAACAAACCTCCTTGGACAGGTTTTTATTGAAACGCCCTGCAAGTGAAAGGGCGTGGCGAAAAAGGCAAAAGTCAGAGATGAAGATGATTAGGTGAAGTGAAAAAAAATAAAAAAGTAGCAATAAAGTGTAGCATAGTGTGTAAGTTAAATTTAGCAATTAATTGTAGCATTAAGTGTGTAGCGAGTAAGTTAAATTAAGCGATAGAGCACGAAATGAAAAACGCCACCCTCCTCCTCCAATCTCCTCCACCTCCGCCATTATCTTCGTCTGATCTTCAACGTAAATTCAACGTAAAACCAGTTTATTTCTTTACATTCTCTTTTATTATGTATTATTATTGTTTTATACATTATTTGTTATTTATAAAGTACATTTTTCTTATTTAAAAAACACGTAACAAAAAAAATTGGTGTGAAAAAAAAAATATTGGTTTATTTTATAAGGATTTTAAATGTATTTTTCAAGGACTTCAGACCGCTACCGTGTGTGTGTGTGTGTGTGTGTGTGTGTGTGTGTGTGTGTGTGTGTGACATCAGCTAGAGTGAGGGAAGAGGTGTTTTTTAAGGACACATCATCTTTAAACTGTTCCTACAGCTTGAATTCTTACTCTACAGCCACATAAACTACCTTAAACTTTTTAAACTGTGACTTTAGCTTTTAAATATTATTTGAGCATGTCTTGCAATAGTTTAAGCAACATATTCGCAATCACACTCGCATTTTCTCCTGGAAATGCAACATTGCAACATTGCTTACGCAATCACACTCTTGTTATCGTCACTATTTTTTATTATTATTATTATTATTATTATTATTACGGTTTCTGGACTCTCTACTAGTCCTAAACGGTAATAGCTAGAAACATGGTTCCAACGCTAAAATGTTGCCCATGTTATGCTTATGTGTGCTATTACTTTTCATGCTGATAAGTATTGTAGTTTATTTTATATTAATTTGTACATGCATTTTTCACGGACTTCACTTCCTGGTTTCTGTACAGTTCGGTCTTTCTCTGAGATTTTCGGTAGGTGCCGTAAACGAGCATCTGTAGATGTCGTAAACAAGCACGTAAAAGGTTACTAGTCCTAAACGGTAATGGCTAGAAACATGGTTCCAACGCTACAGTGCTGCTTATGTGTGCTATTACTTTGCATGCTGATAAGTATTATAGTTTTTTATATGGATTTGTAAATGTATTATTCCCGGACTTCAGACCGCTGCTGTGTGTGTGTGTGTGTGTGTGTGTGAGACATCTGCCAGAGTGAGGGAAGAGTTTTTTTTTTTTTTTTTTAAAGGACGCATCGTCTTTAAACTGTTCCCAGCGCACACACTAGTTTAGATTTCATATTTTAACTGTGACTTTAGTTTGTATATATTATTTGAGAATGTATTGCAATAGTTTAAGCATGTATAGCTTTTATATTTGTAACGGAGTGTAGTGCTACGTGCTGTGATGTAAACCTCATCTTAATAAGTTTACTTGCCAGTGAAAGCTTTTATTGCTTGTGGTACATTGTTAGTGCGCCCGCCTCCCATGCGCGAGACCCGCTCAGAGTTGTCTTTATATATTATTTCAAAAGTTCTCGCAATAGTTTAAGCAACATATCTCATATATATATATATATATATATTAGTTCCAACGCTAAAATGTTGCTCATGTTGTGCTTAAGTGTGCTATTATTTGGTAATTATTTGGTAGAGCACCCGCTTCCCATGCTGGAGACCCGGGTTCGAGACCCGCTCAGAGTTGTATTTATATATTATTTCAGAATTTCTTGCAATAGTTTAAGCAACATATCGCTTAAACGGTAATAGCAACAATGTATTTTTCACGGACTTCAGACCGCTACTGTGTGTGTGTGTGTGTGTGTCGTCAGCTAGAGTGAGTGAAGAGGTTTCGGGCTTCGTACAGACATGTAAGCATGGTCAGCCAGCCAATCAAAGCTCCCCTGGGAAATCGGGGAAATCTTTCTCGGCCAATCACATCGGCCCGTTACATCCGTTACATGTTTCTTCCCCAATCCCTGCGCTGAAAAGATGGACAGACAATGATGGCCACGCCCGTCCGAGCCAATCGAATCTCTCGCAATTTGATCATTCTCCGCTAATCGCGTTCGTTCACGCCGATGGGCCCGCCCACGGAAACGGATGAATCCGCCAATCAAATCGTGCACGCGCAGTGACGTGTCATTCAAGTTACGTGTTTTCACCTGCAGTGTGTGTTTTCGTATATCGCGTATTTACCTGTTTATTTTAATAACTTTTGGACTATTATAATCATGTGCTGTGATTAACCTTAATTTTTAGGAGTATTTGGAACATTATACCGCCGCAGGTAAGAGCTGTTTTTTGTTTAAATCCATGCCTCGATGTGTATAATGTATTGATATGCGTTATAAGTATACAAAAAATTATTCATCATAGTGTACTGGTATTATTCATCATAGTGTATTATTATTATAGTGTGCATTATTATGTACAATTTATAATATAAGAGGGCTGGAAATTGTACGGAATTGCATGTTGTTCGTTTTTATTTATTTAATTATGATATTATTCAACTCAACATGCTGAATTTAACTTTCACAGATTTTCAACTACTAAAGCCTCAAAAATCAAAAGGCCATGGCAGTTTTCCAGTACAGGTGTGTGTCCCTCTGCAGCTGGGGACAGACCTGCTCCTCACCAGAGGGTATGTATAGAAAAGACAAAGCCATACCGTGTAATCTTTAGGTTTTGTGCCAACTGACAGTGTTTTTTTTTAATGTTGCAGATAAGTAAATGTCCAGTGCAGGCCTGTGGACACATGACTTTTTTCAGATTCTCCCACTCAAGTTATTGAGGAGAATTTGGTATGTAAATATCTCAGTATATTACATCTGAAATATCTCACCTAAACTCTTTACCCACTGCTTAAATTTTACTGCCATATATGTAGACTGTTAATGTATATTTTTTTCATCATGTTTTACGCATACTGGCGCAAACTGGTGCTGTTTCCATCGAGCCCAGCACTTTTATCAAGCATGGTCCCCACACCGAACCCACATTCGGACCCTGGACATGGACCCGGACCCTGGAGCCTCAGCAACCAGCACTCCCCAGCCCAGCAGCGCTCCACCCTACTTGATGGTCCATCAACCAAGCCGTGTTCCTCCAACAGCATTTCAACCACCTGTGCCACGTCAACCACGTGCATACATTAGGTGAAGGCCGACACTTGCAGAAAGTGTGGTTGTTCTAGGACATCAGCAACTGGACATAGCCAAGACAAGGCCAGAATTTATTGTCCAGTGACAGAGATGATGACAGAACAACAGTTGCTCAAAAAAATAAAGAAAATATAGATATGTTGCATATAGCACTTGTATTCTTACAAAGTTACATGTATTTTATATTTAAATATTTGATGTTTAAATAGTATTTTTCTGTTTTGTTTATAGTTTAATATATTGCTATTTTATAATTTGTCACTTGTATTTATTATTAGGGTACATGTATTAAATAATTTATTATTTAAATTGTATTTGCACATTATTCAACTTCTGCTATACGTACTGTATTGTCTCTTTGCACTGTGTTTTGTCTTGCACTGTTTGCACCAAGTTGCACACGATGTACTTTATGAAGCTAGGACAGCTTACTTTCCGTCCTTAGCTCTGTGTTTTGTAATTATGTTATGTTGTTTATGTAGCACCAGGGTCCTGGAGAAACATGGTCTCATTTCACTGTGTACTGCATCAGCTATATGTGGTCAAAAGGACAATAAAAGATTCTTGACCTGACTTGAATGTATTCTTTGTTTTATCATTATAAGTTTATTTAGGTGTGTGCTTCAACATATATATTTAATAATATAAATATTGGTAGGTTTTTGTTTTAATTAAAAAAATTACAAAACAGGTGCATATAAATCACATGTGGCACTCTGTCTCTCCGTTGCTTTCTTTCTTTTCTTCTCTCTTCTCTCTTTTCTTCCTTCCCCTCCTTCCCCATTTTTTTCCTTTCTTCCCCACCCGAAGCAGACTATTGAACTTTGGCGCAGCTAGTAGAGCGGTGGACTGTAGATGCTTACAAATGAACATCCTTAGGTTGCCGTTTCAAATCCAGCTCGAAGGATGGCGTTTACCAGCCTCCGGGAAGCATGCCGTTTGTGTGCTGCCGCTAGCTCTGGCCGGGCGCAAAAAAAGAGCTTGCTTCCCTGACTGGGAATCGACCCTGGGCCGCCCCAGCGAGCTCGCCGAATCCTAGCCATTAGCCCACCAGGGAGACACAGACAGGTTTGTGGGCCCCGTGCGGCTGGGTGCAGCACCCAGGATTGGCCTCTAGTGGCGATTTACGGCAATTCTGGATGAGTTACACCCGAGGAAACAGCAGTTTAAACAAATTCGCTTTAAGATCAACAGACTGTCTCAAAAGACTTAAAAGAGGTCTCAGCTGCAGGGTCACCAGTTTGCAGTCTGTCCAGAGTCCCCGTGCGTGTACACCTGGTGTTCTCCGGTTTCCTCTCACCACCAAAAGACACGCCAGTAGGTGGATCGGCTGAAACAAATTGCTATTGGGTATGAGTGAGTGCGTGAATGTGTTTGCACAGTGCCCTGTGATGAGCTGGCGAGCCATGCAGGGTGTACTGCTCACCGATCAGGTCTAGACAAGAGCAGGTATCTCTGTCCTATGGAAAAGCTTTGACGTGCAGCGATGCACACAAACGTTCACATCTGACCGTTTTGGCCCATCGCTTTTGAGGTGCCTGGTGGACAGAGTGAAACCCTGCGCATTAGGTCCTCTCTGTATTTACTTAGTTTAAGTCAACGCACCGGCGAGGGCGGCCACGCGTAGAAACCTGAGATTGCAAACGGGATTGTAAAGTTTGTCGGTGAAGAAGGGTCCAACATCGACAAGCACGTTCATAGGCCCCAGTAAATCTGGCCTAGCGCCCCTGAAACCGCTGCGCTACGTGTCTCGTAACAGACAAAATCGCCAGGGGTCCCGTTTGCCAGGTCACTGCCAAAAGGCGGCCCTGAGCCCTCCCTTCGATAGCTCAGCTGGTAGAGCGGAGGACTGTAGGTGCTTACAAATGGACATCCTTAGGTCGCCGGTTCAAATCCGGCTCGAAGGACGGCTTTTACCAGCCTCTGGGAAGCGCGCCGTTTCAGTGCATCGGCTTCTTGCGGCCGCTAGCTCTGGCCGGGCGCAAAAAGAGCTCGTTTCCCTGACCGGGAATTGAACCCGGGCCGCGGCGGTGAGAGCGCCGAATCCTAGCCACTAGACCACCAGGGAGACATGGACAGGCGTGTGGGCCTCGTGCGGCTGGGCGCAGCACCCAGGATTGGCCTCTAGTGCCGATTTACGCCAATTCCGGATGAGTTACACCTGAGGAAACAGCAGTTTAAACAAATTCACTTTAAGATCAACAGAATGTCTGCACAGACTGTCTCAAAAGACTTAAAAGAGGTCCCACCTCTCAGCTGCAGGGTCACAAGTTTGCAGTCTGTCCGGAGTCCCCGTGTGTGTACACCCGGTGTTCTCCGGTTTCCTCTCACCTCCAAAAGACACGCCAGTAGGTGGATCAGCTGAAACAAATTGCTATTAGGTATGAGCGAGTGCGTGAATGTGTTTTCACAGTGATGAGCTGGCGAGCCATACGGGGTGTACTGCTCACCGATCAGGTCTAGACAAGAACAGGTATTTCTGTCCTATGGAAAAGCTTTGACATGCAGCGAAGCACACAAACGTTCACATCTGAAGGTTTTGGCCCATCACTTTTGAGGCTCCTGGTGGACAGCGTGAAACCCTGTGCATTAGATAGATAGATAGATAGATAGATAGATAGATAGATAGATAGATAGATAGATAGATAGATAGATAGATAGATAGATAGATAGATAGATAGATAGATAGATAGATAGATAGATAGACAGACAGACAGATTCAACTTCATTGTCATTGCAGAGTGCAGGTACATAGCAATGAAATGCTGTTTAGCATCTACCAGAAGTGCAAATAGTAGAAATTCTGCCAATGAACAGGTGCAGATAAATATGTAAATATGTACATCGATAAATAAGGCTATGTCAGAGTGTGCATAGAGAAGTATGTGCAAGTAATATTTACAGTAGATAAAGTGACAGGTGTAATTATAATTGTGCTAAAAATGTGTGCATTATGTAAAATGTATGTACAACAGTAACAGATAATATACATATATTATATAGTATGTATAAATATAGTATATGTAAATGTATATAAATAGATAGACAAATAGATAATACTAGGTGTAATCTATGAAATGGACAATATGTACAATAATTATATTACACACTGAGAAAAAATTATATTATAACAGAATGTACAACAGAATGTTTAACAGTGAAAAATATTATATTAACAGAATGTACAGAGTGGAGCAGAACTGTAAAGTGGTAAGTGTAGAAAGACATGAGTGTCCTAGTGGTGTAGTGTAGAGTTCAGTAGATTTATGGCTGAAGGAAAAAAACTGGCCCTAAACCTACTGGTTCTGGTGAGGATGGACCTGTATCTCCTCCTGGATGGAAGGTTGAACAGTTTGTGACTCGGGTGGGAGGAGTCTTTGATTATTTTGTGTGTTCTGCGCAGACATCTACTGTGGTGAAGAGACCCAATGGCAGGTAGTTGGGTGCCGATGATGTGTTGGGCGGTTTTCACAACCCTTTGCAGAGATTTCTTTTCACACATCGTGGCGCTGCCATGCCACACTGTGATGCAGCTCGTCAAGATGCTCTCAATGATGCAGGGGTAAAAGTTGGTCAGGATCTTGGGGGATAGGTGAACTTTCTTCAGTCTCCTTAGGAAGTAAAGACCCTATTGTGCCTTCCGAAACAGAGTTGAGGTGTTCAGATGCCAGGACAGATCCTCAGAGATGTGGACACCCAGGAACTTAAAGCTGGAGACACGCTCTACTTCAGACCCATTGATGTAAATAGGGGAGTGTCTGCTGCTGTTAGATATCCGGAAGGTCTGGAGAAAGTGCAGGCCACTCCATTTGAGGTACCCCAGCCTCCAGCAGCTGTTCCCTAATGATGCGACCTCGATGAGCTGTAGGATTGTCGTCCATGATGAAGAAATTAGGCCTGTATTGTTCATGCAGGGGCACAATGACTGGATTAATGATGTTATTCAGGTAGTATTGGCTTGTCACTGTACTATTCACAAGATGTAGGGAGGTTCTGTATTGAGTAGACACACCTGCCCAGACTGTAACACCACCACAGCAGTGGCTGATGCATAGCGCTCTCCTTGACGTCTCCAACATCGTTGGCAGCCATCATTTCTGCTCAACGTGAATTGACTTTCATCAGAGAACAGCACTGAGGTCCACTGGTCCCTTGTCCAGCGTAAATGCTCCCTGGCCCGACGCCTGTGCCTGGTGGTGTGGTCAGGTACCCTTGCAGGTCGTCTAGCATGCAGACCACATTGATGTAAACGGTTTCAAATGGTCTGACATGACACTTGGGTGCCTCTTACCTCCCTTAAATGTGCCTGGAGTTGAGTGGCATTCATCATCCGGTTCCGCAGGGCACTGTTCACAATGAAGTGGTCATCAACGTGGGATGTGGACAAAGGACGTCCACTTCTATGCCTTTCTGTGATTCTTCCAGTCTCTCTGTATCTCTGTTGCAACCTGCTGATGACACTCTGTGACACTCTAAGCTCAGTGGCCACTTCCCTCTGAGAACATCCTGTTTGAAGCCTCGCAACAGCGAGGTACTGTTGGTCAATTGTTAGGTGTGGTCTTGGTCTCATGATGTCAAAATGTAAACAGCATGATGAAGAGGACTGTTTAAATACCAATTCTAATTGAACCAGAAAATGTATTGGTCAATTCATGGATCAAACACCAGTTGTGAATTTTGCCGTTAAGCACCTTGTTAGAAAACAGCAAGTTATGCAAAAAGTACTGAAACACTGAACAGTTGGACATGTGCATTCAAAAGTGTAGAGAAGGTCAAATTAAGTTCACCTGTAAAGGTTATAGTGCATTTTAGGTGCATCCTGAAATTTCACCCGAAAGCCGAATATCCTTAACTTTTTTAAAAATTTATATTATTAAATCTATATTTAATAATATAAATATTGATAGTTTTTCGTTTATAGATTTCTATACTTTGTTAGTATTTTATAATAATTTATCACTTATGTATATTGTTATGGTGTGTGTCTTGGGCTGTATTATTCTTATCTTTGAAAAAAAAAAGACAATATTTCTAACAGTAGGTCGTACTGAGAAGCCATATTTTGCAGATAATTAAATAATCGAAGTCAACTAACTACACAGGACTTAGAACTTGACTCATTTTGACAGCAGGACTGTTTCTGTAGACTAACAGTTGCCATTTCAAAACAGAATGCAATATTTAATCCTTGTCTGAGGTGGGATTCGAGCCGGGTCGCTGTGGATGGGAGGGGGACTTGAATTTTTACTGATTTTTTTTGTAAAAAAGCACATTTTTAAATAAAAATGTACAAAACAGGCGTATATAAATCACACGTGGCATTCTGTCTCTCTTTTGTTTTCTTCCTCTTTCTTTTCTTCTCTTTTTTTCTCTTTTTCTCTCTTTCCCCTTCTTCCCCATTTTTTTCCTTTCTTCCCCACCCGAAACAGACTATTGTTCCCCAGCTTCAAGCTACTAATGCTACAATTAGTCTGTTTCTTCACAAATTAACTAGCTAACTAACTCACAGGTTTATTAACGTTTAAGCATTAGAAAGAAAGGAGAGGAAAACTTACAAGGTCTCTCTCTCTCTCTCTCTCTCTCTCTCTCTTTCTCTCTACCTATCTACTAATTAATAAACTTATTTTTAAGTTTTAATGCCATTTTAATGTTGTAGATTTAACAGAAAATATTAGTTGTAATTGAACTTACATGAAACTCATTTATTGCAGAACCTGTGGATTTGCAGGGAGAATCATCAGATACTCCCTCAGTCCTCCAGGTAGGTGTCAGTAAAATATTTCAACTACATTTGAAACGTGTAGGCTGCTTTTGTCTAAGGGTGTGTGTGTGTGTGTGTGTGTGTGTGTGTGTGTGTGTGTGTGTGTGCGTTAAGGTTGTTGAGCCAATCCTGCCGCTGCTGCCCACAGAAACTCACTCCACATCTTCAGCTGTTGTTCTGGTAACCAAACCTGTCATTTATTTACTAAATCTGATCGCTCGGTTTTACAAGTGACAGAATGTTTGAAAGTGTTAGTGTGAAACTGCTATGATAAAAAGCACTAATGATCTTCATGTTCTACTTTTCACAGCCCCTCAGTGCTGGTGAGCTAAACAGCACCTGCTGTAATGTTGACTACAACACTGCAGACTCCTCCATCTCCCAGTCTGGGGTATTGTACAGTGCTGTAGCTGAGATACAAACACACACACATCCTTCTTTACAAGTTCTAATGTTTAGTTTTGTTTCTTTATTTCTAGCAAGTGGACCTTAGGAGAGACATCCTCAGGTTTATAAGGAGTCCAGAGAGTCGTCTCTGCTGGCATGAAACTGCACACTGCTGGACGCTCGAGGTAATCACAGTATTTCTTACTCTCATGAAGAGGTTCCACTTTAACAATTATTAAAAGAGAACTTAAATGAAATGCGGTTGTAGATCTTGAGTTTCATCTAATTGTCGTTTGCAGGGATTCCCTTACCATAACAACTGTGAGGACGGTTTCCCTGGCATTCAGGTAAGGGGTTCAGGTAAGGGGCAGTTACTAATTGTGTTTGTGTGTTTTAAGGTCGTTGAGCCAAACCTTCAGCTGCTGCCAAAAGAACATGACCAGGAATCTTCACCCATCCTTCTGGTAACCAAACCTTTCATTTATTTACTAAAGCTGATCACTGGATTTCACAGGGTTGTTTTGATTGTAAAGAAAGCGAGAGAATGTTACTTGTGTTATTATAAAATCGCTGTGATAGGAAGCAGTTATGTTCATCATGCTCTTCATTTCACAGACGCTCGATGCTGGTGAGCTGATCAGCGCCTGGCAAAATATCCAGTTCCTCTCTGCACGCACCTTTACCTTCCTGTCTGGGGTATTCTACAGTGCTACAGCTGAGATACAAGCACACACATCCTTCTTTACAAGTTCTAATGTTTAGTTTGGTTTCTCTATTTCTAGGCAGTGGACGTTAAGGGATACTTCCTCGGGATGATAAGGGGTCCTGAGAGTCGTTTTTGCTGGTTTAAAACCACCAAGACGCGCTACTTCGACCAGCTGGTAATCACCATCGTTGTTACTCTGATGAAGAGAATTGATATTAATGATTATTAGATGAACACTTTTGTGAAGTAGATCTTGAGTTTCAGCTAATTGTCATTTGCAGGGATTCCCTTATCGGACCATCATCGAGGACCAGTTCACTGCCATACAGGTGCGGGATTATCTTTTGTGGCATCACAAAACTTTTGTTAGTTGCAGTGACTAATTGTGTTCACTTCAAATTGTTCTCTTAAGGCTGAATATGGGAAGGTTACAGAGCTCATTTCAATTTCATGAAGTCTGTATTGTAGATAGTAACTCTTGAAATTTTGTAAACATATGGGTCTAGAATGTTAATTTTTCTTTCTTTTTTTAAAATTTAACAGCGAACCTTGGTGTCCTGCACGTTCCTGCATGTGGCTAAAGATGGTCAGGTGAACATCTCCACCTGGGAGCAGGAGCAGGTTGACTCTCCCCACAGTGATTCAGAGGAACAGTACAACTCTGAGGTAATTCTGTGTTTCAGACCGGATGTGTATCTACATATGCTGCTATTCCCCTGAATGGGAGGCTGTAACATTTACTGTGTGAGTTTTAATGATTTATTGCTAATGTGTCTTTCAGGAGAGTGAGGAGAGCCTTAGCCAGGAGGAGATGGAGGTGCCCTTTACTTGGTACGATTATCTTCATAGTTTAATGGTATGAAGGTGTAATGTATGTTTAATACACTAAGCATGTAAATCTTTTGTTTCTTAGGGACCATCTTACAGAGAGAGGGGTAACTGATATGTGATCCATGAGGTGTTTGCTGTGAGTAAAACCTTTGTTTAGCTGCTGTTTTTACTCAGGTAAAGTCCACTCTGCTTTAATTTTCTATTGTGTGCTGTCTTATATTCAGATTCATCTTACCTGCATCGACAATCAGAACTTCTTGTTCGTTATGGGGAAGAAGATTGTGATGCGTCTGTCAGCAGTTAACAACCAGGTGACTTCAGAATGATGATAGACTGTTTCCTTGTGCAACATACTTTCAGTTACTGGGCTTGAAAATGATGCAGTTGTTAAATAAATGTGGTAATGAGTAATTAAGGAATAATAATTAAAATAACAAGCATCAAAAGCTAATTTTATAACAATCACAGCCTTAGAATAACCCTAGGGCTCTGGGATATGAAGTAGTTGGACATTTGATCCATGTAATACATCATCTGTGTATCTTTAGTAAAGTACTGGACATGCTGAGGCTTACATACTGCTTCATTTTAGGGTTTAAAATGAGTTTCCACGTTGAAAACTATAGCCAAAGTGATTATTTTGTTTGTTTGTTTTAACAGGATGCAGGTCGTGTACAGCTGGCCTACGAGGCTCTGATTCATTTCCTGAAGACTCCTTCTTATCAGGACTCGATTGCAGCAGAGCTCTCCAGGTCCTATGTAAGCTTATAAATGCTTGCGTAACATGACTAATGTTTAAATCTAAAAGATTTTGATGTGATTGAAAACAGGACTCCATTATGTAAAGCTAATTTCTTTTTGGAACTTTTCTTTTCTGTGCAGGTCCACCACTACAACTTCGTGGACATCTTTTTCGAGCTGCTTCTATTCGGCTACTTCACAAACAGCTCAATACCTGAGACAGTAAGAGTCTTATCAGGAGATTTAAAAGCCATGCTTGAATGTAGTTTCAGAACCTGGTTTATTTCATCTCATTTTATTTTTCCATATTGTTAACCCTGATATGACATGGTATTAATGGAGCTTGTTGTCTTTCTTTCCTAAAGCTTAAGGGAGGATTCTTGGAGCGCATGTTTGCACTCACCAGCATGTGGGAGGTAGACATGTGGAAGCCTGCAGCAAGGACCTACTTTAAAATGCTTATTGTAAGTGTCTAATATCTTCTGATGCTGTGATTCTCAGTATTGTATCCTAAACTCAGTGACACTGTGTTGGATTATGATAGTGATGATGTAATTTGTCTATAGGACCAGCTTACAGATCTTGCTGAAATGCTGTTTACTCAGCCCCCGGAGTTCTACCAAGACCCAGCAGCCTTATCCAGCAAACTGAGACCTTTCCTCAGACAATGTGTCCAGAAGATGATGGACATTGTGTGGAAGCTCTGAGCAATGTCCTTCCTTCTCCCCAATTCCTCTTTTCTTCCTCTGTTCCATTTCTTTTCCCTCACTTCTTTTCTATACATTGTTCAAGCTCCCCACACGTAAGTAGAAATTAATTTTATTCTTATTTTTGATTAACTTAATATTAAAGTATTTTCTTTTCTTCTCTACAGGTCTGTACAGTAAACCCAGCACCCAAGGAGTAGTTTTAATATCCCTCATCCCTCATAGAGTGTCCCTTATCAATCTATCCCTCTACCCCTGTCTTTTTAGATAACAGTAAATAGTAATTAGTATAAATAGTAGCTGCAAATAATATTGTTGTAAATAAACTTATAGTTGTATAATGTTTATATAGTTTACTTTAATAAATGTTTTCATTTGCTCCTATTACCGTCTCATTCTGATTATTTTTAGTCATCAGTATGTCTGTATAATTTTCCTTTAAAAAGCAACACAACACTAAATGAACTTTTCACTTATATACAAATCTTTTTTAAAGAACTTCAGAAACTTTAAGGTTTACTAAAATGTGAAAAATGACAAATAACCAAACAAAATTCAGATATTTGTAGTCTTGGAAAGTTTGTTTTCAAAACATTTTGGGAATTGCACATTTATATTTAAGCATCCAGAGCACAGTTGTGTATAAAAAGTCTGAAATCTTTAGATAAAAATCTGAAAATCTAAATTGTAGAGGACTAAAAATGTGGATTTACAGTTTACACCAAATCACACCACTGTAGCACATCATTTATAATGCAGTTACTCTGAACTCTCAAGGTTACTCTTTAAGAAGAAATAGTTTATAATATCAGTAGTCTTTAAGGTGTTTTCCAAAATAAATAAATAAATAAAAATCCTGTTCACAAAAATCAAGGTTGGTTAGATTTTTAATATTAGTTAACATTAATAAAGCATGAGCTTCAGCATAATTAAACTGCACTTGATTTTTTAACAAAGTACATTAACACATGATTTAACTGACATTTATTGAAATGTTAATGAAATACACCTTCAGTGACTAATGTTTTATTCAACGACTAAAACAAGTCCTCATAAATTAGGGTATATTAAATACAGCATGTTGCTTAATGTTGATAAATGACTGAACTTTGGTCTCCACCTCAGTTCTGAATTTTACTAACAATGTGCATTAAAAGAAAACACACAAACTAATACTAGTCTTTGTTAGCATTGCTTATGGTGTATATTAATAGTGACATACATGGTTTGTTTATGTAAACTAATGTTAAATAATATCATTTAAGGGGACCATAAGGTAAAGCATTATTGACTGAGACATTTCCCATATGAGTAACATAGTTATTCTACCATAATTTAAATCATATCTAAGGCTGGGTTTGATTAGGAGTGGGATTATTAGATAGATGAATTCAGACCCTCGGTGTGAAACATCACCCCTGGACACAGGTGAACACAGCGTCCCTCATTTATTCAAGTGTAGGGTCGCTTGAGTTCAGACACCATTAGTCAGGTGTGACAGCATTAATCATACTGCAGAATTACTCTTCACTAAACAGCTTACGAGACAGATACCCCCTGCTGAAGAAATCTGTTTGCTTCACTTTTGTTCAGTCTGAATTCTTCAAATCTGTATTTGGCATACATTTCTTAAACCTGTTGTATTTTGCTAACATTTTAGGTCAAAAATTAAATAACTTCATGCTCAAGGGCAGTGAATAAAAAATATGATAAATAAAGACAAATAAAGGTACTTGTGCACTGGAAGATCCCAGACCCAGATAAATTATCTCCTCTTGAAATCCATCTGTTTTAGTCCAGTATTTTCCCAGACCACTGCAACTATTACTACATAATAAAACACCAGCTGCAAACAAGTGGAGTATATTTTACAGCACCTATCAGTACACGTTATTTTATAGTGGGTTGATTAGCCTCTCACTAATTTTGGTCACTGTTCAAAATCATGTTTTTTTCTTGGGCTTATGACCCAGGGACAGGTTTGCAGAAAATTACATACTTGTTTAGGACGTCTAGAAAGCAGCCATAATTTTTTTCTAATACCTAAACCACAAAGCACTAACTGGTATAAACAGGTATAAATAAGCACTAACCAGTATAAACCGGTATAAGACAGTATAAACCAGCACTAACTGGTATAAACCAGTATAAACCAGCACTAACTGGTATAAACCAGTATAAACCAGCACTAACCAGCACTAACTGGTATAAACCAGTATAAACCAGCACTAACTGGTATAAACCAGTATAAACCAGCTCTAACCAGCACTAACTGGTATAAACCAGTATAAACCAGCACTAACTGGTATAAACCAGTATAAACCAGCTCTAACCAGCACTAACTGGTATAAACCAGTATAAACCAGCACTAACCAGTATAAACCAATATAAACCAGCACTAACTATAACTATAAATAACTTATTCTATACCGTTTTGCCAGATCTAAAGGGCAGAAATATGAGGTGTGTCTGGGTTTATTTGATGTCCAGAGAATGCACTCATGGAAGATCATGTCTGATTATTTTTTAAGGCTTCATACAGAATCTATTCAGCTTCTGTTTCTGTTGACATGTGAGTCAGAATATAAAACACTCTTACAGCTGACAAGTGCATGAATTCTACACACTGTCTCAACACAGTAGTTTATAAAAGTTTAGGTCACAACAGAAGATGATCTTTACCTATTCATATTGTAAATACTGAGCTTTATGTAACTACAGTGATTGGTACAAGCCTCTGAAATGTTCCAGGGTTCCATTAAATATCTACACCAATACGAAGGTCATTGGAAATACCAAGATTGTGTGCACGTGTGCATGTGTACGCATGTTTGTCTAGACATGCTGGATGGGAGAGTATGTGATGATAGGATGATATATTTTAGTTTGTAGTGTTTCAGTTAGAACTCCATCACCATATCACACAAAAATAATAATAAACATAATTTATTTAGAGTAAGCACTCTGTGTGCTGCCATTGTCCAGTAAAAAGTCCATTATGATTAACTCATGTTAATAATAAGAATATGAACAATAAAATAATTACAACACAGGACAGCTGTTCTAACTGTTAGATAAGCTTTATTTCAACTCCACTGATCAAAATGTTTGCTTACAGTTGCCTTTTAGTCCTACTGCCAACACGATTTTTCCATTTTCAGACAGTTCACATTTATCTATGACAAGAAGCAAGATATGCCACAAATGATCTAAAACCACACCATCAGACTGAGCTTTGTCCAGCAACTTCCATGTACATTAGTGTCTTAAAAATCAATTTCAGCCACAGCAGTATGTCAGAGCTTGAGATGCATTTCCTCAAAACACCTGGAATCAGTTATAAATGTTGCCTGCACAGACAAAACAAGGACATTTTAAGACACATTGAGGCCATTTCTGTCATAAATGAAAACACTTAAATTAATACACTAGCCTTCAAAATAAGGAATGTACAAAACAGAAAAGAAATATATAAAAGGTGGACACTTTATAGCCTTGCTAAGGCCATAATAAAATATATAGTGGGGTCCAAATGTCTGAGACCACTAGGAAAAATGCTTCTTTTTTGCATTTTTTTCTAATTTAATACATTCATTTGTTTTACAGATTATATTATTTGACACCAACTTGAAGTAAAATCTTTGAAATTTATGCAAGATGCCTTTCTGAGTTTCTAGCATTTAGCAAGTTGCCGTTTTTGCTTTAAATGAGTTTGTGCATTTGAGCTGCATGGACACCACAAGTTTATGCAAAACCTTACAAGCCATTTTAGATCAAATGCATCAGTGTCACTTGAACACATGCTTCAGTAAAAAAGATCAGACATGAGGAAAATCTGACCTTTAAATAGACACCTAGAAAGAGTACAGAATCTTAAATTAACTATTGTTTACTTTTTATATTTTAAAGAGGAAAAAATGCAGTTGAAGAAAAATCCCAGATTATTAATGTGGTCACAGAATTTTGAACTCCATGCATTGATTTGGTGTTTTACCCGAGTTGGTTTCTTCAAGTCTTTTGTTTTGCAGTGATTGAATGAATCTGACATTTGACAAATTCAGCCTTTCAGCCTGTGAAATATAAAAAAAAACCTGTGAGGGTGGACTAATGCAAATTTTGTTCGTCCAAAATTCAATTTCAATTCAATTCAATTCAATTCAATTTTATTTGTATAGCACTTTTAACAAAGAGCATTGTCTCAAAGCAGCTTTACATGAGAAATGACATAAGAAAACAACAAACATATAAACAGACAGACAGTCCTAGATGTTATCCCAAGTGAGCAAGCCTGAGGTGACTGAGGCGACTGTGGCAAGGAAAAACTCCCTTAGATGGTATGAGGAAGAAACCTTGAGAGGAACCAGACTCAAAAGGGAACCCGTCCTCATTTGGGTGACAATTGTGTGATGCAGATACAGCATGTGTATAGTGTTAAGATATAATTAACACAAAATTAAGAGATGACTAGAGCACAAGCCCCCATTTAAGAATATTGAGGATTAATAAGAGCTTAATCCTAGAAGGAAAACAATGTTTTCTACAAATAAAGTTTAAAAGCTTAGGTTTATTCTGATTCAGCTGATTTTTTTTTCAGTGGACATAATCAATACATTTATCACATTACAATTATTTATGTGAGTAATAAACCATATAAACATACTGTGATAACACTTTACATTAAGGCTCTGTTAACTTACTTTATTTACTGCATTAGTTAACATTAAAGAAATGCTTATATGAAAGCTTATACCGTCTTTATAACAGATCACCTTAGACCCTGAATCTGTTCTTGGAGCTGGATTTGATTTGTATTGTGAAATGTGAACTGACAGAAACTTCTTAACAATTACTGGTATACTTATGAAGAACAATTTACTTTCAAATAAATAACAGAACTGTAGGATGGGAATAATGAGGATTTAAGGATTTAAGGATTTTAGTGTTTTAAACCTAAGTGCCAGAATCTCTTCACAGAGCTTTAACTATGCGGTATTTCAAGATAATCACAGCCACATACAGTGTGATGAGATGAAATAATAATTCTCTTGGACTCAAGGTCTAAGACACATGTATGACATTCACAGTGCTGATGAGACATATATAAAGTGCAACAGGAATAAGAAGCATGCAGGGAGGGGCTACAGTAGGGGTAAGTACACACATGGGTAGAGTGTAAGTATAAGAGTATAGAGTATAAATACTGAAATCACAAAAAAGTACATTTAAAATGAAAATAAGACATTATAGAAAACACAGGGTCCAAAGTTTTAAAGTGCAGTAATGCTTGTAAAAGTAACCTGAGATGAATGAAATTTAAAGTGACACAGTGTGTAGTAAGGTGTTAAGTCAGTAGTCTGTGTTATTCCTGCTGCCACCTCTGTATGATGGCCTTCTGCCTCTTTAAACAGCTGAGCACACAGACCCTCAGCCAAATATGGCAATTCTGTAAACTTTTACATTCATCCTGAAGGAAATTTCAGAGTGCTTTAAGTGAAGGAAAGTGAAGGGACAGGCCTTGTTTTCTTTCCACATCCTCCAGCTGAAATTAATCACCAGACCTAACTTATAAACACTGATTCAGATGTTTGAAACTGAAAAGTGTTTTATATCAAGAAGTACAAGTATAAAAACAAATTTCATTTAAGTCATTTAATTCATTTATTATTTTATTTCATTAAGTGGTTACAGGCTGGTCTTCTTGTGAAAGTATATAAAGAGACTTAATGCTTTACTTCTATACTCTGTGGTACCTGTTAGTAAGTCTCCTGTATTAGGTCAATTCTCAATCTCAACACAGGATGGCAGTATCGGATACAGTTTATATAAAACAAGGGGAAACCTAGAACTACCTGACAATCATTAGATTATATATCCAACAGTGAGATTGATTTGTTGTGAGAAAGCCTAGAGGGTAAATTGATTGAAATAATAAGTTGCTGAATTTTCTCAGGAACAGCCATCTAGTTAAATTCAGTGAATGTCAGATGATGTTTGTGTGTTGCCAGGTGTGTAGTTTTCAGACCAAACAATTATTTCAGGTCTTGTGTGTGGCACATGTTCCATAATACTTTGTGCCAAGTAAGAATGTCACTTTTGAGACTCCTGAAAGGCTTATTGAAATTTGTTAAATATTTCAAGGACTGGGGAAAAAAAGGTTGATTGTAATATCTCACAGTTAAACTGCAACTATTGTTTTACTGTTAGGTAAAAGAAAAAAAAGGTTGTTTTTTTGCATAAAAGTTAGTAATAGAAGTAAAGAATCCCAAAGATAGTGCTTTACTTTTAAAGTGGGAAAGATGTGATGTTATGAATGATTACATGTAATTTTGGTTACGGGTGTGTGTGCGCGTCTGGGCCAGTTTAGAGGGGCACCGCAATTTGTGCTATAAGAAATGTTGTGTGCGCACGTGTAATATGCTAAGTAAAGTGAAGTGGCTAAAAAGACATTGAAGCTCTCCAGCATGTTGATTAAAACATAAAAGAGGGCATCACATTTAGTGCTACATCACATACACACATATGGGCCACAGTGTCAGTGTGAAATGCCACAGAAATGCCATTGTTTGTTTCTGGAATTAGCCTGAATTAGCATATTTATGTTTACATTATATGTATGAAATTCCTCACAAATCACCATGAGCCAATGTGCGGTATATATACGTGCAATTCTGCATTCTTTATTCTTCTGTTCATTTGTTTATTTCAGACTTACATATTGCACACAGAACTTCTGGATAGTGTAGTCGACCAGCACCGTTACATCCTCCACAGACACCCTCACACATCCGTACAGCCAGCAGCCCTGCTCTGGCCAGTACTGACAGCATTTTTCCTAGAAACACACGCAGATTCAGAACCATTTAACCTTTGCAAGCATTTCCAGAGCTAACTGTGTGCTATATTTATGTGTTTTACCTCTTTTCTCTCTCGTATGTTAGTCAGCATGACTATGGTGGCAGATTTGTGCTCCCAAACCATTCTCCAGAAATCAGCCACTGTCTCCAGGTTCGGACCTGCAAACAGACCTTTTTAAAGCTTTCCAACAGAAAGTCATGACATTCAGTAAATTCATTCTGACATTCACTCTTCTGATCTGTATGCTGTGTAACGTGTGGGTGACTGCTTCTGTGTTATAATCTTGAAAACTGATGAAACCCTCAGATGAAAGGTCACTTACACTGACTACTAGCTGTAGTTAACTGCAGGAACTGCACAACACTAACTTGGTGTCACAAAACAATTTGTTTAGAGTTTAACCCTTTATATCATCATACTATTTAACTTATCAAACATTTTCAATTAATATAAACAAATGAATTATTTTCTCGCTGCAAATCCGATCCAAAATTAACCACCACTGTGGAGCGTAACAACACAAAATAATTCAACACTGAACCCCCAAAACAAACAGAAATTCTCCTCTTGTAAGCTGTGAAACATTTTTTCTAGGGTGAGCATACATAGTGAGGAATGATTAACTGCCTTTACAGATGAAACCAGATGTTTACATACACTTTATAAAAAGACACATAACCTTTTTTCTCACTGTCTGATATTAAATCAGACTAATCAGACTACTTTTCCCGTTTTAGGTCAGTTAGGATTACCAAAATTATTTGTATTTGCTAAGTGCCAGAATAAGAGAGAGTGAGTGAGAGAGAGAGAGAGAGAGAGAGAGAGAGAGAGAATTTTTTTTTTTTTTACTTTCTTC